>NW_027195053.1:102500-407500 GCF_038502225.1 Cherax quadricarinatus
GTGTGTCTAGCACTAGTGTGTCTAGCACTAGTGTGTCTAGCACTAGTGTGTCTAGCACTAGTGTGTCTAGCACTAGTGTGTCTAGCACTAGTGTGTCTAGCACTAGTGTGTCTAGCACTAGTGTGTCTAGCACTAGTGTGTCTAGCACTAGTGTGTCTAGCACTAGTGTGTCTAGCACTAGTGTGTCTAGCACTAGTGTGTCTAGCACTAGTGTGTCTAGCACTAGTGTGTCTAGCACTAGTGTGTCTAGCACTAGTGTGTCTAGCACTAGTGTGTCTAGCACTAGTGTGTCTAGCACTAGTGTGTCTAGCACTAGTGTGTCTAGCACTAGTGTGTCTAGCACTAGTGTGTCTAGCACTAGTGTGTCTAGCACTAGTGTGTCTAGCACTAGTGTGTCTAGCACTAGTGTGTCTAGCACTAGTGTGTCTAGCACTAGTGTGTCTAGCACTAGTGTGTCTAGCACTAGTGTGTCTAGCACTAGTGTGTCTAGCACTAGTGTGTCTAGCACTAGTGTGTCTAGCACTAGTGTGTCTAGCACTAGTGTGTCTAGCACTAGTGTGTCTAGCACTAGTGTGTCTAGCACTAGTGTGTCTAGCACTAGTGTGTCTAGCACTAGTGTGTCTAGCACTAGTGTGTCTAGCACTAGTGTGTCTAGCACTAGTGTGTCTAGCACTAGTGTGTCTAGCACAAGTGTGTCTAGCACTAGTGTGTCTAGCACTAGTGTGTCTAGCACTAGTGTGTCTAGCACTAGTGTGTCTAGCACTAGTGTGTCTAGCACTAGTGTGTCTAGCACTAGTGTGTCTAGCACTAGTGTGTCTAGCACTAGTGTGTCTAGCACTAGTGTGTCTAGCACTAGTGTGTCTAGCACTAGTGTGTCTAGCACTAGTGTGTCTAGCACTAGTGTGTCTAGCACTAGTGTGTCTAGCACTAGTGTGTCTAGCACTAGTGTGTCTAGCACTAGTGTGTCTAGCACTAGTGTGTCTAGCACTAGTGTGTCTAGCACTAGTGTGTCTAGCACTAGTGTGTCTAGCACTAGTGTGTCTAGCACTAGTGTGTCTAGCACTAGTGTGTCTAGCACTAGTGTGTCTAGCACTAGTGTGTCTAGCACTAGTGTGTCTAGCACTAGTGTGTCTAGCACTAGTGTGTCTAGCACTAGTGTGTCTAGCACTAGTGTGTCTAGCACTAGTGTGTCTAGCACTAGTGTGTCTAGCACTAGTGTGTCTAGCACTAGTGTGTCTAGCACTAGTGTGTCTAGCACTAGTGTGTCTAGCACTAGTGTGCCTAGCACTAGTGTGTCTAGCACTAGTGTGTCTAGCACTAGTGTGTCTAGCACTAGTGTGTCTAGCACTAGTGTGTCTAGCACTAGTGTGTCTAGCACTAGTGTGTCTAGCACTAGTGTGTCTAGCACTAGTGTGTCTAGCACTAGTGTGTCTAGCACTAGTGTGTCTAGCACTAGTGTGTCTAGCACTAGTGTGTCTAGCACTAGTGTGTCTAGCACTAGTGTGTCTAGCACTAGTGTGTCTAGCACTAGTGTGCGTAGTACTAGTGTACCTAGCACTTGTGTACCTACCACGATTATGCCTAGCACTAGTGTACCTAGCACGAGTGTGCCTAGCACTAGTGTGTCTAGCACTAGTGTGCCTATCACTAGTGTGCCTAGCACTTGTGTGCCTAGCACTAGTGTCCCTAGCACAAGTGTGCCTAACACTAGTGTACCTATCACTAGTGTGCCTAGCACTAGTGTGCCTAGCACTAGTGTGTCTAGCACTAGTGTGCCTAGCACTAGTGTGCCTAGCACTAGTGTGCCTAGCACTAGTGTGCCTAGCACTAGTGAGTCTTGCACTAGTGTGTCTAGCACTAGTGTGCCTAGCACTAGTGTGCCTAGCACTAGTGTGTCTAGCACTAGAGTGTCTAGCACTAGTGTGTCTAGCACTAGTGTGTTTAGCACTAGTGTGCCTAGCACTAGTGAGTCTAGCACTAGTGTGTCTAGCACTAGTGTGTCTAGCACTAGTGTGTCTAGCACTAGTGTGCCTAGCACTAGTGTGTCTAGCACTAGTGTGTCTAGCACTAGTGTGTCTAGCACTAGTGTGTCTAGCACTAGTGTGTCTAGCACTAGTGTGTCTAGCACTAGTGTGTCTAGCACTAGTGTGTCTAGCACTAGTGTGTCTAGCACTAGTGTGTCTAGCACTAGTGTGTCTAGCACTAGTGTGTCTAGCACTAGTGTGTCTAGCACTAGAGTGTCTAGCACTAGTGTGTCTAGCACTAGTGTGTCTAGCACTAGTGTGTCTAGCACTAGTGTGTCTAGCACTAGTGTGTCTAGCACTAGTGTGTCTAGCACTAGTGTGTCTAGCACTAGTGTGTCTAGCACTAGTGTGTCTAGCACTAGCGTGTCTAGAACTAGTGTGTCTAGCACTAGTGTGTCTAGCACTAGTGTGTCTAGCACTAGTGTGTCTAGCACTAGTGTGTCTAGCACTAGTGTGTCTAGCACTAGTGTGTCTAGCACTAGTGTGTCTAGCACTAGTGTGTCTAGCACTAGTGTGTCTAGCACTAGTGTGTCTAGCACTAGTGTGTCTAGCACTAGTGTGTCTAGCACTAGTGTGTCTAGCACTAGTGTGTCTAGCACTAGTGTGTCTAGCACTAGTGTGTCTAGCACTAGTGTGTCTAGCACTAGTGTGTCTAGCACTAGTGTGTCTAGCACTAGTGTGTCTAGCACTAGTGTGTCTAGCACTAGTGTGTCTAGCACTAGTGTGTCTAGCACTAGTGTGTCTAGCACTAGTGTGTCTAGCACTAGTGTGTCTAGCACTAGTGTGTCTAGCACTAGTGTGTCTAGCACTAGTGTGTCTAGCACTAGTGTGTCTAGCACTAGTGTGTCTAGCACTAGTGTGTCTAGCACTAGTGTGTCTAGCACTAGTGTGTCTAGCACTAGTGTGTCTAGCACTAGTGTGTCTAGCACTAGTGTGTCTAGCACTAGTGTGTCTAGCACTAGTGTGTCTAGCACTAGAGTGCCTAGCACTAGTGTGTCTAGCACTAGTGTGTCTAGCACTAGTGTGTCTAGCATTAGTGTGTCTAGCACTAGTGTGTCTAGCACTAGTGTGTCTAGCACTAGTGTGTCTAGCGCTAGTGTGTCTAGCACTAGTGTGTTTAGCAATAGCGTGTCTAGCACTAATGTGTCTGGCACTAGTGTGTCTAGCACAAGTGTGTCTAGCACTAGTGTGTCTAGCACTAGTGTGTCTGGCACTAGTGTGTCTAGCACTAGTGTGTCTAACACTAGTGTGTCTAGCACTAGTGTGTCTAGCAATAGTGTGTCTAGCACTAGTGTGTCTAGCACTAGTGTGTCTAGCACTAGTGTGTCTAGCACTAGTGTGTCTAGCACTAGTGTGTCTAGCACTAGTGTGTCTAGCACTAGTGTGTCTAGCACTAGTGTGTCTAGCACTAGTGTGTCTAGCACTAGTGTGTCTAGCACTAGTGTGTCTAGCACTAGTGTGTCTAGCACTAGTGTGTCTAGCACTAGTGTGTCTAGCACTAGTGTGTCTAGCACTAGTGTGTCTAGCACTAGTGTGTCTAGCACTAGTGTGTCTAGCACTAGTGTGTCTAGCACTAGCGTGTCTAGCACTAGTGTGTCTAGCACTAGTGTGTCTAGCACTAGTGTGTCTAGCACTAGTGTGTCTAGCACTAGTGTGTCTAGCACTAGTGTGTCTAGCACTAGTGTGTCTAGCACTAGTGTGTCTAGCACTAGTGTGTCTAGCACTAGTGTGTCTAGCACTAGTGTGTCTAGCACTAGTGTGTCTAGCACTAGTGTGTCTAGCACTAGTGTGTCTAGCACTAGTGTGTCTAGCACTAGTGTGTCTAGCACTAGTGTGTCTAGCACTAGTGTGTCTAGCACTAGTGTGTCTAGCACTAGTGTGTCTAGCACTAGTGTGTTTAGCACTAGTGTGTCTAGCACTAGTGTGCGTAGTACTAGTGTACTTAGCACTAGTGTACCTACCACGATTATGCCTAGCACTATTGTACCTATCACGAGTGTGCCTAGCACTAGTGTCTCTAGCACTAGTGTGCCTATCACTAGTGTACCTAGCACTAGTGTACCTAGCACTAGTGTACCTAGCACTAGTGTACCTAGCACTAGTGTACCTAGCACTAGTGTACCTAGCACTAGTGTACCTAGCACTAGTGTACCTAGCACTAGTGTACCTAGCACTAGTGTACCTAGCACTAGTGTACCTAGCACTAGTGTGCCTAGCACTAGTGAGTCTTGCACTAGTGTGTATAGCACAAGTGTGCCTAGCACTAGTGTGCCTAGCACTAGTGTGTCTAGCACTAGTGTGTCTAGCACTAGTGTGTCTAGCACTAGTGTGTTTAGCACTAGTGTGCCTAGCACTAGTGAGTCTAGCACTAGTGTGTCTAGCACTAGTGTGTCTAGCACTAGTGTGCCTAGCACTAGTGAGTCTTGCACTAGTGTGTATAGCACTAGTGTGCCTAGCACTAGTGTGCCTAGCACTAGTGTGTCTAGCACTAGTGTGTCTAGCACTAGTGTGTCTAACACTAGTGTGTCTAGCACTAGTGTGCCTAGCACTAGTGTGTTTAGCACTAGTGTGTCTAGCACTAGAGTGTCTAGCACTAGAGTGTCTAGCACTAGTGTACCTAGCATTAGTGTGTCTAGCACTAGTGTGTCTAGCACTAGTGTGTCTAGCACTAGTGTGTCTAGCACTAGTGTGCATAGCACCATTGTGCCTAGCACTAGTGTACCTAGCACGAGTGTGCCTAGCACTAGTGTGCCTAGCACTAGTGTGCATAGCACCATTGTGTCTAGCACTAGTGTGTCTAGCACTAGTGTGCCTAGCACTAGTGTGTCTAGCACTATGTGCCTAGCACTATTGTGCCTAGCACTAGTGTGTTTAGCGCTGGTGTGTCTAGCACTAGTGTGTCTAGCACTAGTGTGTCTAGCACTAGTGTGTCTAGCACTAGTGTGTCTAGCACTAGTGTGTCTAGCACTAGTGTGTCTAGCATTAGTGTGTCTAGCACTAGTATGTCTAGCGCTAGTGAGCCTAGCACTAGTGTGTCTAGCACTAGTGTGTCTAGCACTAGTGTGTCTAGCACTAGTGTGTCTAGCACTATTATGTCTAGCACTAGTGTGCCTAGCACTAGTGAACCTAGCACGATTGTGCGTAGCACTAGTGTGCCTAGCACTAGTGTGCCTAGCACTAATGTGTGTAGCACTAGTGTGTCTAGCACTAGTGTGTCTAGCACTAGTGTGTCTAGCACTAGTGTGTCTAGCACTAGTGTGTCTAGCACTAGTGTGTCTAGCACTAGTGTGTCTAGCACTAGTGTGTCTAGCACTAGTGTGTCTAGCACTAGTGTGTCTAGCACTAGTGTGTCTAGCACTAGTGTGTCTAGCACTAGTGTGTCTAGCACTAGTGTGTCTAGCATTAGTGTGTCTAGCACTAGTGTGTCTAGCACTAGTGTGTCTAGCACTAGTGTGTCTAGCACTAGTGTGTCTAGCACTAGTGTGTCTAGCACTAGTGTGTCTAGCACTAGTGTGTCTAGCACTAGTGTGTCTAGCACTAGTGTGTCTAGCACTAGTGTGTCTAGCACTAGTGTGTCTAGCACTAGTGTGTCTAGCACTAGTGTGTCTAGCACTAGTGTGTCTAGCACTAGTGTGTCTAGCACTAGTGTGTCTAGCACTAGTGTGTTTAGCACTAGTGTGTCTAGCACTAGTGTGTCTAGCACTAGTGTGTCTAGCACTAGTGTGTCTAGCACTAGTGTGTCTAGCACTAGTGTGTCTAGCACTAGTGTGTCTAGCACTAGTGTGTCTAGCACTAGTGTGTCTAGCACTAGTGTGTCTAGCACTAGTGTGTCTAGCACTAGTGTGTCTAGCACTAGTGTGTCTAGCACTAGTGTGTCTAGCACTAGTGTGTCTAGCACTAGTGTGTCTAGCACTAGTGTGTCTAGCACTAGTGTGTCTAGCACTAGTGTGTCTAGCACTAGTGTGTCTAGCACTAGTGTGTCTAGCACTAGTGTGTCTAGCACTAGTGTGTCTAGCACTAATGTGTCTAGCACTAGTGTGTCTAGCACTAGTGTGTCTAGCACTAGTGTGTCTAGCACTAGTGTGTCTAGCACTAGAGTGTCTAGCACTAGTGTGTCTAGCACTAGTGTGTCTAGCACTAGTGTGTCTAGCACTAGTGTGTCTAGCACTAGTGTGTCTAGCACTAGTGTGTCTAGCACTAGTGTGTCTAGCACTAGTGTGTCTAGCACTAGTGTGTCTAGCACTAGTGTGTCTAGCACTAGTGTGTCTAGCACTAGTGTGTCTAGCACTAGTGTGTCTAGCACTAGTGTGTCTAGCACTAGTGTGTCTAGCACTAGTGTGTCTAGCACTAGTGTGTCTAGCACTAGTGTGTCTAGCACTAGTGTGTCTAGCACTAGTGTGTCTAGCACTAGTGTGTCTAGCACTAGTGTGTCTAGCACTAGTGTGTCTAGCACTAGTGTGTCTAGCACTAGTGTGTCTAGCACTAGTGTGTCTAGCACTAGTGTGTCTAGCACTAGTGTGTCTAGCACTAGTGTGTCTAGCACTAGTGTGTCTAGCACTAGTGTGTCTAGCACTAGTGTGTCTAGCACTAGTGTGTCTAGCACTAGTGTGCCTAGCACTAATGTGTGTAGCACTAGTGTGTCTAGCACTAGTGAGTCTAGCACTAGTGTGCCTAGTACTAGTGTACCTAGCACTAGTGTACCTATCACGATTGTGCCTAGCACAGGTGTACCTAGTACGAGTGTGCCTAGCACTAGTGTGCCTAGTACGAGTGTGTCTAGCACTAGTGTGCCTAGCACTAGTGTGTCTAGCACTAGTGTGCCTAGCACTAGTGTGCCTAGCACTAGTGTGCCTAGCACTAGTGTGTCTAGCACTAGTGTGCCTAGCACTAGTGTGTCTAGCACTAGTGTGTCTAGCACTAGTGTGCCTAGCACTAGTGTGCCTAGCACTAGTGTGTCTAGCACTAGTGTGTCTAGCACTAGTGTGTCTAGCACTAGTGTGTCTAGCACTAGTGTGTCTAGCACTAGTGTGTCTAGCACTAGTGTGTCTAGCACTAGTGTGTCTAGCACTAGTGTGTCTAGCACTAGTGTGTCTAGCACTAGTGTGTCTAGCACTAGTGTGTCTAGCACTAGTGTGTCTAGCACTAGTGTGTCTAGCACTAGTGTGTCTAGCACTAGTGTGTCTAGCACTAGTGTGTCTAGCAATAGTGTGTCTAGCACTAGTGTGTCTAGCACTAGTGTGTCTAGCACTAGTGTGTCTAGCACTAGTGTGTCTAGCACTAGTGTGTCTAGCACTAGTGTGTCTAGCACTAGTGTGTCTAGCACTAGTGTGTCTAGCACTAGTGTGTCTAGCACTAGTGTGTCTAGCACTAGTGTGTCTAGCACTAGTGTGTCTAGCACTAGTGTGTCTAGCACTAGTGTGCCTAGCACTAGTGTGTCTAGCACTAGTGTGCCTAGCACTAGTGTGTCTAGCACTAGTGTGTCTAGCACTAGTGTGTCTAGCACTAGTGTGTCTAGCACTAGTGTGTCTAGCACTAGTGTGTCTAGCACTAGTGTGTCTAGCACTAGTGTGTCTAGCACTAGTGTGTCTAGCACTAGTGTGCGTAGCACTAGTGTGCCTAGCACTAGTGTGTCTAGCACTAGTGTGTGTAGCACTAGTGTGCCTAGCACTAATGTGTGTAGCACTAGTGTGTCTAGCACTAGTGAGTCTAGCACTAGTGTGTCTAGCACTAGTGTGTCTAGCACTAGTGTGTCTAGCACTAGTGTGTCTAGCACTAGTGTGTCTAGCACTAGTGTGTCTAGCACTAGTGTGTCTAGCACTAGTGTGTCTAGCACTAGTGTGTCTAGCACTAGTGTGTCTAGCATTAGTGTGTCTAGCACTAGTGTGTCTAGCACTAGTGTGTCTAGCACTAGTGTGTCTAGCACTAGTGTGTCTAGCACTAGTGTGTCTAGCACTAGTGTGTCTAGCACTAGCGTGTCTAGAACTAGTGTGTCTAGCACTAGTGTGTCTAGCACTAGTGTGTCTAGCACTAGTGTGTCTAGCACTAGTGTGTCTAGCACTAGTGTGTCTAGCACTAGTGTGTCTAGCACTAGTGTGTCTAGCACTAGTGTGTCTAGCACTAGTGTGTCTAGCACTAGTGTGTCTAGCACTAGTGTGTCTAGCACTAGTGTGTCTAGCACTAGTGTGTCTAGCACTAGTGTGTCTAGCACTAGTGTGTCTAGCACTAGTGTGTCTAGCAATAGTGTGTCTAGCACTAGTGTGTCTAGCACTAGTGTGTCTAGCACTAGTGTGTTTAGCAATAGTGTGTCTAGCACTAATGTGTCTGGCACTAGTGTGTCTAGCACTAGTGTGTCTAGCACTAGTGTGTCTAGCACTAGTGTGTCTAGCACTAGTGTGTCTAGCACTAGTGTGTCTAGCACTAGTGTGTCTAGCACTAGTGTGTCTAGCACTAGTGTGTCTAGCACTAGTGTGTCTAGCACTAGTGTGTCTAGCACTAGTGTGTCTAGCACTAGTGTGTCTAGCACTAGTGTGTCTAGCACTAGTGTGTCTAGCACTAGTGTGTCTAGCACTAGTGTGTCTAGCACTAGTGTGTCTAGCACTAGTGTGTCTAGCACTAGTGTGTCTAGCACTAGTGTGTCTAGCACTAGTGTGTCTAGCACTAGTGTGTCTAGCACTAGTGTGTCTAGCACTAGTGTGTCTAGCACTAGTGTGTCTAGCACTAGTGTGTCTAGCACTAGTGTGTCTAGCACTAGTGTGTCTAGCACTAGTGTGTCTAGCACTAGTGTGTCTAGCACTAGTGTGTCTAGCACTAGTGTGTCTAGCACTAGTGTGTCTAGCACTAGTGTGTCTAGCACTAGTGTGTCTAGCACTAGTGTGTCTAGCACTAGTGTGTCTAGCACTAGTGTGTCTAGCACTAGTGTGTCTAGCACTAGTGTGTCTAGCACTAGTGTGTCTAGCACTAGTGTGTCTAGCACTAGTGTGTCTAGCACTAGTGTGTCTAGCACTTGTGTGTCTAGCACTAGTGTGTCTAGCACTAGTGTGTCTAGCACTAGTGTGTCTAGCACTAGTGTGTCTAGCACTAGTGTGTCTAGCACTAGTGTGTCTAGCACTAGTGTGTCTAGCACTAGTGTGTCTAGCACTAGTGTGTCTAGCACTAGTGTGTCTAGCACTAGTGTGTCTAGCACTAGTGAGTCTAGCACTAGTGTGTCTAGCACTAGTGTGTCTAGCACTAGTGTGTCTAGCACTAGTGTGTCTAGCACTAGTGTGTCTAGCACTAGTGTGTCTAGCACTAGTGTGTCTAGCACTAGTGTGTCTAGCACTAGTGTGTCTAGCACTAGTGTGTCTAGCACTAGTGTGTCTAGCACTAGCGTGTCTAGAACTAGTGTGTCTAGCACTAGTGTGTCTAGCACTAGAGTGTCTAACACTACTGTGTCTAGCACTAGTGTGTCTAGCACTAGTGTGTCTAGCACTAGTGTGTCTAGCACTAGTGTGTCTAGCACTAGCGTGTCTAGAACTAGTGTGTCTAGCACTAGTGTGTCTAGCACTAGTGTGTCTAGCACTAGTGTGTCTAGCACTAGTGTGTCTAGCACTAGTGTGTCTAGCACTAGTGTGTCTAGCACTAGTGTGTCTAGCACTAGTGTGTCTAGCACTAGTGTGTCTAGCACTAGTGTGTCTAGCACTAGTGTGTCTAGCACTAGTGTGTCTAGCACTAGTGTGTCTAGCACTAGTGTGTCTAGCACTAGTGTGTCTAGCACTAGTGTGTCTAGCACTAGTGTGTCTAGCACTAGTGTGTCTAGCACTAGTGTGTCTAGCACTAGTGTGTCTAGCACTAGTGTGTCTAGCACTAGTGTGTTTAGCACTAGTGTGTCTAGCACTAGTGTGTCTAGCACTAGTGTGTCTAGCACTAGTGTGTCTAGCACTAGTGTGTCTAGCACTAGTGTGTCTAGCACTAGTGTGTCTAGCACTAGTGTGTCTAGCACTAGTGTGTCTAGCACTAGTGTGTCTAGCACTAGTGTGTCTAGCACTAGTGTGTCTAGCACTAGTGTGTCTAGCACTAGTGTGTCTAGCACTAGTGTGTCTAGCACTAGTGTGTCTAGCACTAGTGTGTCTAGCACTAGTGTGTCTAGCACTAGTGTGTCTAGCACTAGTGTGTCTAGCACTAGTGTGTCTAGCACTAGTGTGTCTAGCACTAGTGTGTCTAGCACTAGTGTGTCTAGCACTAGTGTGTCTAGCACTAGTGTGTCTAGCACTAGTGTGTCTAGCACTAGTGTGTCTAGCACTAGTGTGTCTAGCACTAGTGTGTCTAGCACTAGTGTGTCTAGCACTAGTGTGTCTAGCACTAGTGTGTCTAGCACTAGTGTGTTTAGCAATAGTGTGTCTAGCACTAATGTGTCTGGCACTAGTGTGTCTAGCACTAGTGTGTCTAGCACTAGTGTGTCTAGCACTAGTGTGTCTAGCACTAGTGTGTCTAGCACTACTGTGTCTAGCACTAGTGTGTCTAGCACTAGTGTGTCTAGCAATAGTGTGTCTAGCACTAGTGTATCTAGAACTAGTGTGTCTAGCACTAGTGTGTCTAGCACTAGTGTGTCTAGCACTAGTGTGTCTAGCACTAGTGTGTCTAGCACTAGTGTGTCTAGCACTAGTGTGTCTAGCACTAGTGTGTCTAGCACTAGTGTGTCTAGCACTAGTGTGTCTAGCACTAGTGTGTCTAGCACTAGTGTGTCTAGCACTAGTGTGTCTAGCACTAGTGTGTCTAGCACTAGTGTGTCTAGCACTAGTGTGTCTAGCACTAGTGTGTCTAGCACTAGTGTGACTAGCACTAGTGTGTCTAGCACTAGTGTGTCTAGCACTAGTGTGTCTAGCACTAGTGTGTCTAGCACTAGTGTGTCTAGCACTAGTGTGTCTAGCACTAGTGTGTCTAGCACTAGTGTGTCTAGCACTAGTGTGTCTAGCACTAGTGTGTCTAGCACTAGTGTGTCTAGCACTAGTGTGTCTAGCACTAGTGTGTCTAGCACTAGTGTGTCTAGCACTAGTGTGTCTAGCACTAGTGTGTCTAGCACTAGTGTGTCTAGCACTAGTGTGTCTAGCACTAGTGTGTCTAGCACTAGTGTGTCTAGCACTAGTGTGTCTAGCACTAGTGTGTCTAGCACTAGTGTGTCTAGCACTAGTGTGTCTAGCACTAGTGTGTCTAGCACTAGTGTGTCTAGCACTAGTGTGTCTAGCACTAGTGTGTCTAGCACTAGTGTGTCTAGCACTAGTGTGTCTAGCACTAGTGTGTCTAGCACTAGTGTGTCTAGCACTAGTGTGTCTAGCACTAGTGTGTCTAGCACTAGTGTGTCTAGCACTAGTGTGTCTAGCACTAGTGTGTCTAGCACTAGTGTGTCTAGCACTAGTGTGTCTAGCACTAGTGTGTCTAGCACTAGTGTGTCTAGCACTAGTGTGTCTAGCACTAGTGTGTCTAGCACTAGTGTGTCTAGCACTAGTGTGTCTAGCACTAGTGTGTCTAGCACTAGTGTGTCTAGCACTAGTGTGTCTAGCACTAGTGTGTCTAGCACTAGTGTGTCTAGCACTAGTGTGTCTAGCACTAGTGTGTCTAGCACTAGTGTGTCTAGCACTAGTGTGTCTAGCACTAGTGTGTCTAGCACTAGTGTGTCTAGCACTAGTGTGTCTAGCACTAGTGTGTCTAGCACTAGTGTGTCTAGCACTAGTGTGTCTAGCACTAGTGTGTCTAGCACTAGTGTGTCTAGCACTAGTGTGTCTAGCACTAGTGTGTCTAGCACTAGTGTGTCTAGCACTAGTGTGTCTAGCACTAGTGTGTCTAGCACTAGTGTGTCTAGCACTAGTGTGTCTAGCACTAGTGTGTCTAGCACTAGTGTGTCTAGCACTAGTGTGTCTAGCACTAGTGTGTCTAGCACTAGTGTGTCTAGCACTAGTGTGTCTAGCACTAGTGTGTCTAGCACTAGTGTGTCTAGCACTAGTGTGTCTAGCACTAGTGTGTCTAGCACTAGTGTGTCTAGCACTAGTGTGTCTAGCACTAGTGTGTCTAGCACTAGTGTGTCTAGCACTAGTGTGTCTAGCACTAGTGTGTCTAGCACTAGTGTGTCTAGCACTAGTGTGTCTAGCACTAGTGTGTCTAGCACTAGTGTGTCTAGCACTAGTGTGTCTAGCACTAGTGTGTCTAGCACTAGTGTGTCTAGCACTAGTGTGTCTAGCACTAGTGTGTCTAGCACTAGTGTGTCTAGCACTAGTGTGTCTAGCACTAGTGTGTCTAGCACTAGTGTGTCTAGCACTAGTGTGTCTAGCACTAGTGTGTCTAGCACTAGTGTGTCTAGCACTAGTGTGTCTAGCACTAGTGTGTCTAGCACTAGTGTGTCTAGCACTAGTGTGTCTAGCACTAGTGTGTCTAGCACTAGTGTGTCTAGCACTAGTGTGTCTAGCACTAGTGTGTCTAGCACTAGTGTGTCTAGCACTAGTGTGTCTAGCACTAGTGTGTCTAGCACTAGTGTGTCTAGCACTAGTGTGTCTAGCACTAGTGTGTCTAGCACTAGTGTGTCTAGCACTAGTGTGTCTAGCACTAGTGTGTCTAGCACTAGTGTGTCTAGCACTAGTGTGTCTAGCACTAGTGTGTCTAGCACTAGTGTGTCTAGCACTAGTGTGTCTAGCACTAGTGTGTCTAGCACTAGTGTGTCTAGCACTAGTGTGTCTAGCACTAGTGTGTCTAGCACTAGTGTGTCTAGCACTAGTGTGTCTAGCACTAGTGTGTCTAGCACTAGTGTGTCTAGCACTAGTGTGCCTAGCACTACTAGCACTAGTGTACCTAGCACTAGTGTGCCTAGCATTAGTGTGCCTAGCACTAGTGTACCTAGCACTAGTGTGTCTAGCACTAGTGTGTCTAGCACTAGTGTGTCTAGCACTAGTGTGCCTAGCACTAGTGTGTCTAGCACTAGTGTGCCTAGCACTAGTGTACCTATCACTAGTGTGCCTAGCACTAGTGTGCCTAGCACTAGTGTGTCTAGCACTAGTGTGCCTAGCACTAGTGTGCCTAGCACTAGTGTGCCTAGCACTAGTGTGCCTAGCACTAGTGAGTCTTGCACTAGTGTGTCTAGCACTAGTGTGCCTAGCACTAGTGTGCCTAGCACTAGTGTGTCTAGCACTAGTGTGTCTAGCACTAGTGTGTCTAGCACTAGTGTGTCTAGCACTAGTGTGCCTAGCACTAGTGAGTCTAGCACTAGTGTGTCTAGCACTAGTGTGCCTATCACTAGTGTGCCTAGCACTAGTGTGTCTAGCACTAGTGTGCCTAGCACTAGTGTGTTTAGCACTAGTGTGTCTAGCACTAGTGTGTCTAGCACTAGTGTGCCTAGCACTAGTGTGTCTAGCACTAGTGTGTCTAGCACTAGTGTGTCTAGCACTAGTGTGTCTAGCACTAGTGTGTCTAGCACTAGTGTGTCTAGCACTAGTGTGCCTAGCACTAGTGTGCCTAGCACTAGTGTGTCTAGCACTAGTGTGTCTAGCACTAGTGTGTCTAGCACTAGTGTGCCTAGCACTAGTGTGTCTAGCACTAGTGTGTCTAGCACTAGTGTGTCTAGCACTAGTGTGTCTAGCACTAGTGTGTCTAGCACTAGTGTGTCTAGCACTAGTGTGTCTAGCACTAGTGTGTCTAGCACTAGTGTGTCTAGCACTAGTGTGTCTAGCACTAGTGTGCCTAGCACTAGTGTGTCTAGCACTAGTGTGTCTAGCACTAGTGTGTCTAGCACTAGTGTGCCTAGCACTAGTGTGTTTAGCGCTGGTGTGTCTAGCACTAGTGTGTCTAGCACTAGTGTGTCTAGCACTAGTGTGTCTAGCACTAGTGTGTCTAGCATTAGTGTGTCTAGCACTAGTGTGTCTAGCACTAGTGTGTTTGTATAAGTGTACGTAGCACTAGTACTGTATAAGTGTACCTAGCACTAGTGCTGTATAAGTGTACCTAGCACTAGTGCTGTATAAGTGTACCTAGCACTAGTGCTGTATAAGTGTACCTAGCACTAGTACTGTATAAGTGTACCTAGCACTAGTGCTGTATAAGTGTACCTAGCACTAGTACTGTATAAGTGTACCTAGCACTAGTGCTGTATAAGTGTACCTAGCACTAGTACTGTATAAGTGTACCTAGCACTAGTGCTGTATAAGTGTACCTAGCACTAGTACTGTATAAGTGTACCTAGCACTAGTGCTGTATAAGTGTACCTAGCACTAGTACTGTATAAGTGTACCTAGCACTAGTGCTGTATAAGTGTACCTAGCACTAGTGTTGTATAAGTGTACCTAGCACTAGTGTTGTATAAGTGTACCTAGCACTAGTGTTGTATAAGTGTACCTAGCACTAGTGTTGTATAAGTGTACCTAGCACTAGTGCTGTATAAGTGTACCTAGAACTAGTGTTGTATAAGTGTACCTAGCACTAGTGTTGTATAAGTGTACCTAGCACTAGTGTTGTATAAGTGTACCTAGCACTAGTACTGTATAAGTGTACCTAGCACTAGTGTTGTATAAGTGTACCTAGCACTAGTACTGTATAAGTGTACCTAGCACTAGTGCTGTGTAAGTGTACCTAGCACTAGTACTGTATAAGTGTACCTAGCACTAGTGCTGTATAAGTGTACCTAGCACTAGTGTTGTATAAGTGTACCTAGCACTAGTACTGTATAAGTGTACCTAGCACTAGTGCTGTATAAGTGTACCTAGCACTAGTGTTGTATAAGTGTACCTAGCACTAGTACTGTATAAGTGTACCTAGCACTAGTGTTGTATAAGTGTACCTAGCACTAGTACTGTATAAGTGTACCTAGCACTAATACTGTATAAGTGTACCTAGCACTAGTGCTGTATAAGTGTACCTAGCACTAGTGTTGTATAAGTGTACCTAGCACTAGTGCTGTGTAAGTGTACCTAACACTAGTGCTGTATAAGTGTACCTAGCACTAGTGCTGTATAAGTGTACCTAGCACTAGTGCTGTATAAGTGTACCTAGCACTAGTGCTGTATAAGTGTACCTAGCACTAGTTGTGTAAGTGTACCTAGCACTAGTGCTGTATAAGTGTACCTAGCACTAGTACTGTATAAGTGTACCTAGCACTAGTACTGTATAAGTGTACCTAGCACTAGTACTGTATAAGTGTACCTAGCACTAGTACTGTATAAGTGTACCTAGCACTAGTGTTGTATAAGTGTACCTAGCACTAGTACTGTATAAGTGTACCTAGCACTAGTGTTGTATAAGTGTACCTAGCACTAGTACTGTATAAGTGTACCTAGCACTAGTACTGTATAAGTGTACCTAGCACTAGTGCTGTATAAGTGTACCTAGCACTAGTGCTGTATAAGTGTACCTAGCACTAGTGCTGTATAAGTGTACCTAGCACTAGTGCTGTGTATGTGTACCTAGTGTACCTAGCACTAGTACTGTATAAGTGTACCTAGCACTAGTACTGTATAAGTGTACCTAGCACTAGTACTGTATAAGTGTACCTAGCACTAGTGTTGTATAAGTGTACCTAGCACTAGTACTGTATAAGTGTACCTAGCACTAGTACCTAGCACTAGTACTGTATAAGTGTACCTAGCACTAGTGCTGTATAAGTGGACCTAGCACTAGTGCTGTATAAGTGCACCTAACACTAATACTGTATAAGTGTACCTAGCACTAGTACTGTATAAGTGTACCTAGCACTAGTGCTAGTGTAGTTGTATAAGTGTACCTAGCACTAGTACTGTATAAGTGTATACTAAGTGTGTTGTATGTGTACCTAGCACCTAGCACTAGTGCTGTATAAGTGCACCTAGCACTAGTACTGTATAAGTGTACCTAGCACTTTTTCTGTATAAGTGTACCTAGCACTAGTACTGTATAAGTGTAGCACTAGTGTACCTAGCTCTAGTGCTGTATAAGTGTACCTAGCACTAGTGTTGTATAAGTGTACCTAGCTCTAGTGATGTATAAGTGTACCTAGCACTAGTGTTGTATAAGTGTACCTTGCTCTAGTGCTGTATAAGTGTACCTAGTGCTGTATAAGTGTACCTAGCACTAGTGTTGTATAAGTGTACCTAGCTCTAGTGCTGTATAAGTGTACCTAGCACTAGTGTATAAGTTAGCACTGTACTGTAAGTGTACCTAGCACTAGTACTGTATAAATGTACCTAGCACTAGTGTTGTATAAGTGTTCCTAGCACTAGTACTGTATAAGTGTACCTAGCACTAGTACTGTATAAGTGTACCTAGCACTAGTAGCACTGTATAAGTGTAGCACTAGCTGTATAAGTGTACCTAGTAGCTGTATAAGTGTACCTAGCACTAGTGTTGTATAAGTGTACCTAGCACTAGTAGCACTAGTGTTGTATAAGTGTACTAGCACTAGTACTGTATAGCACTAGTGTTGTATAAGTGTACCTAGTGTTGTATAAGTGTACCTTGCTCTAGTGCTGTATAAGTGTACCTAGCACTAGTGTTGTATAAGTGTACCTAGCACTAGTACTGTGTAAGTGTACCTAGCACTAGTACTGTATAAGTGTACCTAGCACTAGTACTGCATAAGTGTACCTAGCACTAGTGCTGTATAAGTGTACCTAGCACTAGTGTTGTATAAGTGTAACTAGCACTAGTGTTGTATAAGTGTACCTAGCACTAGTACTGTGTAAGTGTAAAGTGTATAAGTGTACCTAGCACTAGTGTTGTATAAGTGTACCTAGCACTAGTACTGTATAAGTGTACCTAGCACTAGTACTGTATAAGTGTACCTAGCACTAGTACTGTATAAGTGTACCTAGCACTAGTGTTGTATAAGTGTACCTAGCACTAGTGTTGTATAAGTGTACCTAGCACTAGTACTGTATAAGTGTACCTAGCACTAGTGTTGTATAAGTGTACCTAGCACTAGTGTTGTATAAGTGTACCTAGCACTAGTGCTGTATAAGTGTACCTAGCACTAGTACTGTATAAGTGTACCTAGCACTAGTGTTGTATAAGTGTACCTAGCACTAGTGCTGCATAAGTGTACCTAGCACTAGTGCTGTATAAGTGTACCTAGCACTAGTACTGTATAAGTGTACCTAGCACTAGTACTGTATAAGTGTACCTAGCACTAGTACTGTATAAGTGTACCTAGCACTAGTGCTGTATAAGTGTACCTAGCACTAGTACTGTATAAGTGTACCTAGCACTAGTACTGTATAAGTGTACCTAGCACTAGTACTGTATAAGTGTACCTAGCACTAGTGTTGTATAAGTGTACCTAGCACTAGTGTTGTATAAGTGTACCTAGCACTAGTGCTGTATAAGTGTACCTAGCACTAGTACTGTATAAGTGTACCTAGCACTAGTACTGTATAAGTGTACCTAGCACTAGTGTTGTATAAGTGTACCTAGCACTAGTGTTGTATAAGTGTACCTAGCACTAGTACTGTATAAGTGTACCTAGCACTAGTACTGTATAAGTGTACCTAGCACTAGTGCTGTATAAGTGTACCTAGCACTAGTACTGTAAAAGTGTACCTAGCACTAGTACTGTATAAGTGTACCTAACACTAGTGTTGTATAAGTGTACCTAGCACACTAGTGTACCTAGCACTGTATAAGTGTACCTAGCACTAGTGTTGTATAAGTGTACCTAGCACTAGTATTGTATAAGTGTACCTAGCACTAGTGTGTATAAGTGTACCTAGTGTATAAGTGTATAAGTGTACCTAGCACTAGTGTTGTAAGTGTAGCACTAGTGTTGTATAAGTGTACCTAGCACTAGTGTTGTATAAGTGTACCTAGCACTAGTGTTGTATAAGTGTACCTAGCACTAGTGTTGTATAAGTGTACCTAGCACTAGTGTTGTATAAGTGTACCTAGCACTAGTGTTGTATAAGTGTACCTAGCACTAGTGCTGTATAAGTGTACCTAGCACTAGTACTGTATAAGTGTACCTAGCACTAGTACTGTATAAGTGTACCTAGCACTAGTACTGTATAAGTGTACCTAGCACTAGTGTTGTATAAGTGTACCTAGCACTAGTGTTGTATAAGTGTACCTAGCACTAGTGCTGTGTAAGTGTACCTAGCACTAGTACTGTATAAGTGTACCTAGCACTAGTACTGTATAAGTGTACCTAGCACTAGTGTTGTATAAGTGTACCTAGCACTAGTACTGTATAAGTGTACCTAGCACTAGTGTTGTATAAGTGTACCTAGCACTAGTGCTGTATAAGTGTACCTAGCACTAGTGCTGTATAAGTGTACCTAGCACTAGTGCTGTATAAGTGTACCTAGCACTAGTGTTGTATAAGTGTACCTAGCACTAGTGTTGTATAAGTGTACCTAGCACTAGTGCTGTATAAGTGTACCTAGCACTAGTGTTGTATAAGTGTACCTAGCACTAGTACTGTATAAGTGTACCTAGCACTAGTGTTGTATAAGTGTACCTAGCACTAGTACTGTGTAAGTGTACCTAGCACTAGTACCTAGTAGTGCTGTATAAGTGTACCTAGCTAGTAGTACTGTATAAGTGTACCTAGTGTTGTATAAGTGTACCTAGCACTAGTGCTGTATAAGTGTACCTAGCACTAGTGTTGTATAAGTGTACCTAGCACTAGTGTTGTATAAGTGCACTAGTGTTGTATAAGTGTACCTAGCACACCTAGTGTTGTATAAGTGTACCTAGCACTAGTGTTGTATAAGTGTACCTAGCACTAGTGTTGTATAAGTGTACCTAGCACTAGTGCTGTATAAGTGTACCTAGCACTAGTGTTGTATAAGTGTACCTAGCACTAGTGCTGTATAAGTGTACCTAGCACTAGTGCTGTATAAGTGTACCTAGCACTAGTGTTGTATAAGTGTACCTAGCACTAGTGCTGTATAAGTGTACCTAGCACTAGTGCTGTATAAGTGTACCTAGCACTAGTGCTGTATAAGTGTACCTAGCACTAGTGTTGTATAAGTGTACCTAGCACTAGTGCTGTATAAGTGTACCTAGCACTAGTGCTGTATAAGTGTACCTAGCACTAGTGTTGTATAAGTGTACCTAGCACTAGTGCTGTATAAGTGTACCTAGCACTAGTGCTGTATAAGTGTACCTAGCACTAGTGTTGTATAAGTGTACCTAGCACTAGTGTTGTATAAGTGTACCTAGCACTAGTGTTGTATAAGTGTACCTAGCACTAGTGTTGTATAAGTGTACCTAGCACTAGTACTGTATAAGTGTACCTAGCACTAGTGTTGTATAAGTGTACCTAGCACTAGTGTTGTATAAGTGTACCTAGCACTAGTACTGTGTAAGTGTACCTACCACTTGTACTGTATAAGTGTACCTACTGTATAAGTGTACCTAGCACTAGTGCTGCACTAGTGCTGTAAGTGTACCTAGCACTAGTGCTGTATAAGTGTACTAGTGTTGTATAAGTGTACCTAGCACTAGTGTTGTATAAGTGTACCTAGTACTAGTGTACCTAGTACTGGTGTACCTAGCACTAGTGCTGTATAAGTGTACCTAGCACTAGTGTACCATTAGCACTGTTGTATAAGTGTACCTAGCACTAGTGTTGTATAAGTGTACCTAGCACTAGTACTGTATAAGTGTACCTAGCACTAGTGTTGTATAAGTGTACCTAGCACTAGTGCTGTATAAGTGTACCTAGCACTAGTGCTGTATAAGTGTACCTAGCACTAGTGCTGTATAAGTGTACCTAGCACTAGTACTGTATAAGTGTACCTAGCACTAGTACTGTATAAGTGTACCTAGCACTAGTGTTGTATAAGTGTACCTAGCACTAGTACTGTATAAGTGTACCTAGCACTAGTGTTGTATAAGTGTACCTAGCACTAGTGTTGTATAAGTGTACCTAGCACTAGTACTGTGTAAGTGTACCTAGCACTAGTACTGTATAAGTGTACCTAGCACTAGTGTTGTATAAGTGTACCTAGCACTAGTGTTGTATAAGTGTACCTAGCACTAGTGTTGTATAAGTGTACCTAGCACTAGTGTTGTATAAGTGTACCTAGCACTAGTGTTGTATAAGTGTACCTAGCACTAGTGTTGTATAAGTGTAGCACTAGCACTAGTGTTGTATAAGTGTACCTAGCACTAGTGCTGTATAAGTGTACCTAGCACTAGTGTTGTATAAGTGTACCTAGCACTAGTGTTGTATAAGTGTACCTAGCACTAGTGCTGTATAAGTGTACCTAGCACTAGTGTTGTATAAGTGTACCTAGCACTAGTGTTGTATAAGTGTACCTAGCACTAGTACTGTATAAGTGTACCTAGCACTAGTGTTGTATAAGTGTACCTAGCACTAGTGTTGTATAAGTGTACCTAGCACTAGTGCTGTATAAGTGTACCTAGCACTAGTGCTGTATAAGTGTACCTAGCACTAGTGCTGTATAAGTGTACCTAGCACTAGTGTTGTATAAGTGTACCTAGCACTAGTGTTGTATAAGTGTACCTAGCACTAGTGTTGTATAAGTGTACCTAGCACTAGTGTTGTATAAGTGTACCTAGCACTAGTGTTGTATAAGTGTACCTAGCACTAGTGTTGTATAAGTGTACCTAGCACTAGTGTTGTATAAGTGTACCTAGCACTAGTGCTGTATAAGTGTACCTAGCACTAGTGCTGTATAAGTGCACCTAGCACTAGTGTTGTATAAGTGTACCTAGCACTAGTGTTGTATAAGTGTACCTAGCACTAGTGCTGTATAAGTGT
The DNA here is from genome assembly GCF_038502225.1 of Cherax quadricarinatus. Classification (NCBI taxonomy): domain Eukaryota; kingdom Metazoa; phylum Arthropoda; class Malacostraca; order Decapoda; family Parastacidae; genus Cherax; species Cherax quadricarinatus. Next base: position 123,234 of record NW_027195053.1, read on the forward strand.
ACCTAGCACTAGTACTGTATAAGTGTACCTAGCACTAGTGTTGTATAAGTGCACCTAGCACTAGTGTTGTATAAGTGTAACTAGCACTAGTGTTGTATAAACACGTCAACAACAAAAATATTGGATCATAAATTCACTTATTATTTATAATAAAATTATTTAAATATCTGAACATTCGTTAATTTTACACAGAAATGCGGAGTTGCGATTTTTTTTCTGTTGTTACGACAAAATATTATCGATATTATAGATATTTAACTCTAGATATACATGTACTTTATTTTGTCTAGTTTCTACATGTGTTATTTGTGTTATTCTAGACTGTAATTTATAGTTACTGAAAACGTATCTCTCTTTCCCAAATGTCAGTGGCTGGTACACAGTAATTTTCTGCTATTATATTCACGTATAACACCAAATATACACTTGTGTCACTTGTCTCTAACAGCAACCTTGCTATTTACTCCAGCTTGACGTCTCATTGTTTCGTGTACGGTTCTTTTGTAATGTTAAATATCCTGCACCAGTATATACCTCAATGTTAAATATTCTGCACCAGTATATACCTCAATGTTAAACATTCTGCACCAGTATATACCTCAATGTTAAATATTCTGCACCAGTATATACCTCAATGTTAAATATTCTGCACCAGTATATACTTCAATGTTATATATCCTGCACCAGTATATGCCTCAATGTTAAATATCCTGCACCAGTATATACCTCAATGTTAAATATTCTGCACCAGTATATACCTCAATGTTAAACATCCAGCACCAGTATATACCTCAATGTTAAATATTCTGCACCAGTATATACCTCAATGTTAAATATTCTGCACCAGTATATACTTCAATGTTATATATCCTGCACCAGTATATGCCTCAATGTTAAATATCCTGCACCAGTATATACCTCAATGTTAAATATTCTGCACCAGTATATACCTCAATGTTAAATATTCTGCACCAGTATGTACCTCAATGTTAAATATTCTGCACCAGTATATACCTCAATGTTATATATCCTGCACCAGTATATGCCTCAGTGTTAAATATCCTGCACCAGTATATACCTCAATGTTAAATATTCTGCATCAGTATATACCTCAATGTTAAATATCCTGAACCAGTATATACCTCAATGTTAAATATTCTGCACCAGTATATACCTCAATGTTAAATATCCTGCACCAGTATATACCTCAATGTTAAACATCCTGCACCAGTATATACCTCAATGTTAAATATCCTGCACCAGTATATACCTCAATGTTAAATATTCTGCACCAGTATATACCTCAATGTTAAATATTCTGCACCAGTATATACCTCAATGTTAAACATCCTGCACCAGTATATACCTCAATGTTAAACATCCAGCACCAGTATATACCTCAATGTTAAATATTCTGCACCAGTATATACCTCAATGTTAAATATTCTGCACCAGTATATACCTCAATGTTAAACATCCTGCACCAGTATATACCTCAATGTTAAATATCCTGCACCAGTATATACCTCAATGTTAAACATCCAGCACCAGTATATACCTCAATGTTAAACATCCTGCACCAGTATATACCTCAATGTTAAACATCCAGCACCAGTATATACCTCAATGTTAAATATTCTGCACCAGTATATACCTCAATGTTAAACATCCAATGTTAAACATCCTGCACCAGTATATACCTCAATGTTAAACATCCAGCACCAGTATATACCTCAATGTTAAACATCCAGCACCAGTATATACCTCAATGTTAAACATCCTGCACCAGTATATACCTCAATGTTAAACATCCAGCACCAGTATATACCTCAATGTTAAACATCCAGCACCAGTATATACCTCAATGTTAAATATTCTGCACCAGTATATACCTCAATGTTAAATATCCTGCACCAGTATATACCTCAATGTTAAACATCCAGCACCAGTATATACCTCAATGTTAAATATTCTGCACCAGTATATACCTCAATGTTAAATATCCTGCACCAGTATATACCTCAATGTTAAATATCCTGCACCAGTATATACCTCAATGTTAAACATCCTGCACCAGTATATACCTCAATGTTAAACATCCAGCACCAGTATATACCTCAATGTTAAATATTCTGCACCAGTATATACCTCAATGTTTTGTACTTGTCTTGTTAAATATTATTCAGACAAAAAAAATTATAATTATTTTTTAGTCTAACTTTGTAAAATTATTATTACTGTTATTATTATTATTATTATTATTATTATTATTATTATTATTATTATTATTATTATTATTATTATTATTATTATTATTATTATTATTGTTGCTATTATTATTATTATTATTATTATTATTATTATTATTATTGCTGGTGATAGTAATAAAAGTAGTAGTAGTAATAGAAGTAGTAGTATTACTAGTAGCAGTAGTAGTAGCAGTAGTAGTAGCAGTAATGGTATTAGTAGTAATAGTAGAAGTAGTAGTGATAGTAGTTGTTGTGGCAGTTGTGAGGCTTCCTGGTGTGTTACGTAGTTGTTGTGGCAGTTGTGAGGCTTCCTGGTGTGTTACGTAGTTGTTGTGGCAGTTGCGAGGCTTCCTGGTGTGTTACGTAGTTGTTGTGGCAGTTGTGAGGCTTCCTGGTGTGTTACGTAGTTGTTGTGGCAGTTGTGAGGCTTCCTGGTGTGTTACGTAGTTGTTGAGGCAGTTGTGAGGCTTCCTGGTGTGTTACGTAGTTGTTGTGGCAGTTGTGAGGCTTCCTGGTGTGTTACGTAGTTGTTGTGGCAGTTGTGAGGCTTCCTGGTGTGTTACGTAGTTGTTGTGGCAGTTGTGAGGCTTCCTGGTGTGTTACGTAGTTGTTGTGGCAGTTGCGAGGCTTCCTGGTGTGTTACGTAGTTGTTGTGGCAGTTGGGAGGCTTCCTGGTGTGTTACGTAGTTGTTGTGGCAGTTGTGAGGCTTCCTGGTGTGTTACGTAGTTGTTGAGGCAGTTGTGAGGCTTCCTTGTGTGTTACGTAGTTGTTGTGGCAGCTGCGAGGCTTCCTGGTGTGTTACGTAGTTGTTGTGGCAGTTGTGAGGCTTCCTGGTGTGTTACGTAGTTGTTGAGGCAGTTGTGAGGCTTCCTGGTGTGTTACGTAGTTGTTGTGGCAGTTGTGAGGCTTCCTGGTGTGTTACGTAGTTGTTGAGGCAGTTGTGAGGCTTCCTGGTGTGTTACGTAGTTGTTGTGGCAGTTGTGAGGCTTCCTGGTGTGTTACGTAGTTGTTGTGGCAGTTGTGAGGCTTCCTGGTGTGTTACGTAGTTGTTGTGGCAGTTGTGAGGCTTCCTGGTGTGTTACGTAGTTGTTGTGGCAGTTGCGAGGCTTCCTGGTGTGTTACGTAGTTGTTGTGGCAGTTGTGAGGCTTCCTGGTGTGTTACGTAGTTGTTGTGGCAGTTGTGAGGCTTCCTGGTGTGTTACGTAGTTGTTGAGGCAGTTGTGAGGCTTCCTGGTGTGTTACGTAGTTGTTGTGGCAGCTGCGAGGCTTCCTGGTGTGTTACGTAGTTGTTGTGGCAGTTGTGAGGCTTCCTGGTGTGTTACGTAGTTGTTGTGGCAGTTGTGAGGCTTCCTGGTGTGTTACGTAGTTGTTGTGGCAGTTGTGAGGCTTCCTGGTGTGTTACGTAGTTGTTGTGGCAGTTGTGAGGCTTCCTGGTGTGTTACGTAGTTGTTGTGGCAGTTGTGAGGCTTCCTGGTGTGTTACGTAGTTGTTGTGGCAGTTGTGAGGCTTCCTGGTGTGTTACGTAGTTGTTGTGGCAGTTGTGAGGCTTCCTGGTGTGTTACGTAGTTGTTGTGGCAGTTGTGAGGCTTCCTGGTGTGTTACGTAGTTGTTGTGGCAGTTGTGAGGCTTCCTGGTGTGTTACGTAGTTGTTGTGGCAGTTGTGAGGCTTCCTGGTGTGTTACGTAGTTGTTGTGGCAGTTGCGAGGCTTCCTGGTGTGTTACGTAGTTGTTGTGGCAGTTGTGAGGCTTCCTGGTGTGTTACGTAGTTGTTGTGGCAGTTGTGAGGCTTCCTGGTGTGTTACGTAGTTGTTGAGGCAGTTGTGAGGCTTCCTGGTGTGTTACGTAGTTGTTGTGGCAGCTGCGAGGCTTCCTGGTGTGTTACGTAGTTGTTGTGGCAGTTGTGAGGCTTCCTGGTGTGTTACGTAGTTGTTGTGGCAGTTGTGAGGCTTCCTGGTGTGTTACGTAGTTGTTGTGGCAGTTGTGAGGCTTCCTGGTGTGTTACGTAGTTTTTGTGGCAGTTGTGAGGCTTCCTGGTGTGTTACGTAGTTGTTGTGGCAGTTGTGAGGCTTCCTGGTGTGTTACGTAGTTGTTGTGGCAGTTGTGAGGCTTCCTGGTGTGTTACGTAGTTGTTGTGGCAGTTGTGAGGCTTCCTGGTGTGTTACGTAGTTGTTGTGGCAGTTGTGAGGCTTCCTGGTGTGTTACGTAGTTGTTGTGGCAGTTGTGAGGCTTCCTGGTGTGTTACGTAGTTGTTGTGGCAGTTGTGAGGCTTCCTGGTGTCTTACGTGGTTGTTGTGGCAGTTGTGAGGCTTCCTGGTGTGTTACGTAGTTGTTGTGGCAGTTGTGAGGCTTCCTGGTGTGTTACGTAGTTGTTGTGGCAGTTGTGAGGCTTCCTGGTGTGTTACGTAGTTGTTGAGGCAGTTGTGAGGCTTCCTGGTGTGTTACGTAGTTGTTGAGGCAGTTGTGAGGCTTCCTGGTGTGTTACGTAGTTGTTGTTTCAGTTGTGAGGCTTCCTGGTGTGTTACGTAGTTGTTGAGGCAGTTGTGAGGCTTCCTGGTGTGTTACGTAGTTGTTGTGGCAGTTGTTAGGCTTCCTGGTGTGTTACGTAGTTGTTGTTTCAGTTGTGAGGCTTCCTGGTGTGTTACGTAGTTGTTGAGGCAGTTGTGAGGCTTCCTGGTGTGTTACGTAGTTGTTGTGGCAGTTGTGAGGCTTCCTGGTGTGATACGTAGTTGTTGAGGCAGTTGTGAGGCTTCCTGGTGTGTTACGTAGTTGTTGTGGCAGTTGTGAGGCTTCCTGGTGTGTTACGTAGTTGTTGAGGCAGTTGTGAGGCTTCCTGGTGTGTTACGTAGTTGTTGAAGCAGTTGTGAGGCTTCCTGGTGTGTTACGTAGTTGTTGAGGCAGTTGTGAGGCTTCCTGGTGTGTTACGTAGTTGTTGAGGCAGTTGTGAGGCTTCCGGGTGTGTTACGTAGTTGTTGAGGCAGTTGTGAGGCTTCCTGGTGTGTTACGTAGTTGTTGAGGCAATTGTGAGGCTTCCTGGTGTGTTACGTAGTTGTTGTGGCAGTTGTGAGGCTTCCTGGTGTGTTACGTAGTTGTTGAGGCAGTTGTGAGGCTTCCTGGTGTGTTACGTAGTTGTTGTGGCAGTTGTGAGGCTTCCTGGTGTGTTACGTAGTTGTTGTGGCAGTTGTGAGGCTTCCTGGTGTGTTACGTAGTTGTTGTGGCAGTTTTGAGGCTTCCTGGTGTGTTACGTAGTTGTTGTGGCAGTTGTGAGGCTTCCTGGTGTGTTACGTAGTTGTTGAGGCAGTTGTGAGGCTTCCTGGTGTGTTACGTAGTTGTTGTGGCAGTTGTGAGGCTTCCTGGTGTGTTACGTAGTTGTTGTGGCAGTTGTGAGGCTTCCTGGTGTGTTACGTAGTTGTTGTGGCAGTTTTGAGGCTTCCTGGTGTGTTACGTAGTTGTTGTGGCAGTTGTGAGGCTTCCTGGTGTGTTACGTAGTTGTTGAGGCAGTTGTGAGGCTTCCTGGTGTGTTACGTAGTTGTTGTGGCAGTTGTGAGGCTTCCTGGTGTGTTACGTAGTTGTTGTGGCAGTTGTGAGGCTTCCTGGTGTGTTACGTAGTTGTTGTGGCAGTTGTGAGGCTTCCTGGTGTGTTACGTAGTTGTTGAGGCAGTTGTGAGGCTTCCTGGTGTGTTACGTAGTTGTTGTGGCAGTTGTGAGGCTTCCTGGTGTGTTACGTAGTTGTTGTGGCAGTTGTGAGGCTTCCTGGTGTGTTACGTAGTTGTTGAGGCAGTTGTGAGGCTTCCTGGTGTGTTACGTAGTTGTTGTGGCAGATGTGAGGCTTCCTGGTGTGTTACGTAGTTGTTGTGGCAGTTGTGAGGCTTCCTGGTGTGTTACGTAGTTGTTGTGGCAGTTGTGAGGCTTCCTGGTGTGTTACGTAGTTGTTGTGGCAGTTGTGAGGCTTCCTGGTGTGTTACGTAGTTGTTGTGGCAGTTGTGAGGCTTCCTGGTGTGTTACGTAGTTGTTGTGGCAGTTGTTAGGCTTCCTGGTGTGTTACGTAGTTGTTGTGGCAGTTGTGAGGCTTCCTGGTGTGTTACGTAGTTGTTGTGGCAGTTGTGAGGCTTCCTGGTGTGTTACGTAGTTGTTATGGCAGTTGTGAGGCTTCCTTGTGTGTTACGTAGTTGTTGTGGCAGTTGTGAGGCTTCTTGGTGTGTTACGTAGTTGTTGTGGCAGTTGTGAGGCTTCCTGGTGTGTTACGTAGTTGTTGATGCAGCTGCGAGGCTTCCTGGTGTGTTACGTAGTTGTTGAGGCAGTTGTGAGGCTTCCTGGTGTGTTACGTAGTTGTTGAGGCAGTTGTGAGGCTTCCTGGTGTGTTACGTAGTAGTTGTGGCAGTTGTGAGGCTTCCTGGTGTGTTACGTAGTTGTTGTGGCAGTTGTGAGGCTTCCTGGTGTGTTACGTAGTTGTTGTGGAAGTTGTGAGGCCTTCTGGTGTGTTACGTAGTTGTTATGGCAGTTGTTAGGCTTCCTGGTGTGTTACGTAGTTGTTGTGGCAGTTGTGAGGCTTCCTGGTGTGTTACGTAGTTGCTGTGGCATTTGTTAGGCTTCCTGGTGTGTTACGTAGTTGTTGTGGCAGTTGTGAGGCTTCCTGGTGTGTTACGTAGTTGTTGTGGCAGTTGTGAGGCTTCCTGGTGTGTTACGTAGTTGTTGTGGCAGTTGTGAGGCTTCCTGGTGTGTTACGTAGTTGTTGTGGCAGTTGTGAGGCTTCCTGGTGTGTTACGTAGTTGTTGAGGCAGTTGTGAGGCTTCCTGGTGTGTTACGTAGTTGTTGAGGCAGTTGTGAGGCTTCCTGGTGTGTTACGTAGTTGTTGTGGCAGTTGTGAGGCTTCCTGGTGTGTTACGTAGTTGTTGTGGCAGTTGTGAGGCTTCCTGGTGTGTTACGTAGTTGTTGTGGAAGTTGTGGGGCTTCCTGGTGTGTTACGTAGTTGTTATGGCAGTTGTGAGGCTTCCTGGTGTGTTACGTAGTTGTTGTGGCAGTTGTGAGGCTTCCTGGTGTGTTACGTAGTTGTTGTGGCAGTTGTGAGGCTTTCTGGTGTGTTACGTAGTTGTTGTGGCAGTTGTGAGGCTTCCTGGTGTGTTACGTAGTTGTTGAGGCAGTTGTGAGGCTTCCTGGTGTGTTACGTAGTTGTTGTGGCAGTTGTGAGGCTTCCTGGTGTGTTACGTAGTTGTTGTGGCAGTTGTGAGGCTTCCTGGTGTGTTACGTAGTTGTTGTGGCAGTTGTGAGGCTTCCTGGTGTGTTACGTAGTTGTTGAGGCAGTTGTGAGGCTTCCTGGTGTGTTACGTAGTTGTTGTGGCAGTTGTGAGGCTTCCTGGTGTGTTACGTAGTTGTTGTGGCAGTTGTGAGGCTTCCTGGTGTGTTACGTAGTTGTTGAGGCAGTTGTGAGGCTTCCTGGTGTGTTACGTAGTTGTTGTGGCAGATGTGAGGCTTCCTGGTGTGTTACGTAGTTGTTGTGGCAGTTGTGAGGCTTCCTGGTGTGTTACGTAGTTGTTGTGGCAGTTGTGAGGCTTCCTGGTGTGTTACGTAGTTGTTGTGGCAGTTGTGAGGCTTCCTGGTGTGTTACGTAGTTGTTGTGGCAGTTGTGAGGCTTCCTGGTGTGTTACGTAGTTGTTGTGGCAGTTGTTAGGCTTCCTGGTGTGTTACGTAGTTGTTGTGGCAGTTGTGAGGCTTCCTGGTGTGTTACGTAGTTGTTGTGGCAGTTGTGAGGCTTCCTGGTGTGTTACGTAGTTGTTATGGCAGTTGTGAGGCTTCCTGGTGTGTTACGTAGTTGTTGTGGCAGTTGTGAGGCTTCCTGGTGTGTTACGTAGTGGTTGTGGCAGTTGTGAGGCTTCCTGGTGTGTTACGTAGTTGTTGATGCAGCTGCGAGGCTTCCTGGTGTGTTACGTAGTTGTTGAGGCAGTTGTGAGGCTTCCTGGTGTGTTACGTAGTTGTTGAGGCAGTTGTGAGGCTTCCTGGTGTGTTACGTAGTAGTTGTGGCAGTTGTGAGGCTTCCTGGTGTGTTACGTAGTTGTTGTGGCAGTTGTGAGGCTTCCTGGTGTGTTACGTAGTTGTTGTGGAAGTTGTGAGGCCTTCTGGTGTGTTACGTAGTTGTTATGGCAGTTGTGAGGCTTCCTGGTGTGTTACGTTGTTGTTGTGGCAGTTGTGAGGCTTCCTGGTGTGTTACGTAGTTGTTGTGGCATTTGTTAGGCTTCCTGGTGTGTTACGTAGTTGTTGTGGCAGTTGTGAGGCTTCCTGGTGTGTTACGTAGTTGTTGTGGCAGTTGTGAGGCTTCCTGGTGTGTTACGTAGTTGTTGTGGCAGTTGTGAGGCTTCCTGGTGTGTTACGTAGTTGTTGTGGCAGTTGTGAGGCTTCCTGGTGTGTTACGTAGTTGTTGAGGCAGTTGTGAGGCTTCCTGGTGTGTTACGTAGTTGTTGAGGCAGTTGTGAGGCTTCCTGGTGTGTTACGTAGTAGTTGTGGCAGTTGTGAGGCTTCCTGGTGTGTTACGTAGTTGTTGTGGCAGTTGTGAGGCTTCCTGGTGTGTTACGTAGTTGTTGTGGAAGTTGTGAGGCTTCCTGGTGTGTTACGTAGTTGTTATGGCAGTTGTGAGGCTTCCTGGTGTGTTACGTAGTTGTTGTGGCAGTTGTGAGGCTTCCTGGTGTGTTACGTAGTTGTTGTGGCAGTTGTGAGGCTTTCTGGTGTGTTACGTAGTTGTTGTGGCAGTTGTGAGGCTTCCTGGTGTGTTACGTAGTTATTGTGGCAGTTGTGAGGCTTCCTGGTGTGTTACGTAGTTGTTGTGGCAGTTGTGAGGCTTCCTGGTGTGTTACGTAGTTGCTGTGGCAGTTGTGAGGCTTCCTGGTGTGTTACCTAGTTGTTGTGGCAGTTGTGAGGCTTCCTGGTGTCATACGTAGTTGTTGTGGCAGTTGTGGGGCTTCCTGGTGTATTACGTAGTTGTTGTGGCAGTTGTGAGGCTTCCTGGAGTGTTACGTAGTTGTTGAGGCAGTTGTGAGGCTTCCTGGTGTGTTACGTAGTTGTTGATGCAGCTGCGAGGCTTCCTGGTGTGTTACGTAGTTGTTGAGGCAGTTGTGAGGCTTCCTGGTGTGTTACGTAGTTGTTGTTTCAGTTGTGAGGCTTCCTGGTGTGTTACGTAGTTGTTGTTTCAGTTGTGAGGCTTCCTGGTGTGTTACGTAGTTGTTGTGGCAGTTGTGAGGCTTCCTGGTGTGTTACGTAGTTGTTGTTTCAGTTGTGAGGCTTCCTGGTGTGTTACGTAGTTGTTGTGGCAGTTATGAGGCTTCCTGGTGTGTTGTGTAGTTGTTGTGGCAGTTGTGAGGCTTCCTGGTGTGTTACGTAGTTGTTGTGGCAGTTGTGAGGCTTCCTGGTGTGTTGTGTAGTTGTTGTGGCAGTTGTGAGGCTTCCTGGTGTGTTACGTAGCTGTTGTGGCAGTTGTGAGGCTTCCTGGTGTGTTACGTAGTTGTTGTGGCAGTTGTGAGGCTTCCTGGTGTGTTACGTAGTTGTTGTGGCAGTTGTGAGGCTTCCTGGTGTGTTACGTAGTTGTTGTGGCAGTTGTGAGGCTTCCTGGTGTGTTACGTAGTTGTTGTGGCAGTTGTGAGGCTTCCTGGTGTGTTGTGTAGTTGTTGTGGCAGTTGTGAGGCTTCCTGGTGTGTTGCGTAGTTGTTGTGGCAGTTGTGAGGCTTCCTGGTGTGTTGCGTAGTTGTTGTGGCAGTTGTGAGGCTTCCTGGTGTTTTACGTAGTTGTTGTGGCAGTTGTGAGGCTTCCTGGTGTGTTGTGTAGTTGTGGGCAGTATAAGGTCCTGGTCAGCGTACTGGTCATGGTCCTACGAGGGCCCGGGTCAGGGTCTTATCAAGGTACTGGTCATTGTCCTACGAGGGTCAGGGTCTTATCAAGGTCCTGGTCATGGTCCTACGAGGGCCCGGGTCAGGGTCTTATCACGGTACTGGTCATTGTCCTACGAGGGCCCGGGTCAGGGTCTCATCAAGGTCCTGGTCATGGTCCTACGAGGGCCCGGTTCAGGGTCTTATCAAGGTCCTGGTCATGGTCCTACGAGGGCCCGGATCATTGTCTTATCAAGGTCCTGGTTATGGTCCTACGAGGGCCCGGGTCAGGGTCTTATCAATTTCCTGGTCATGGTCCTACGAGGGCCCGGGTCAGGGTCTTATCAAGGTCCTGGTCATGGTCCTACGAGGGCCCGGGTCAGGGTCTTATCAAGGTCCTGGTCATGGTCCTACGAGGGCCCGGGTCAGGGTCTTATCAAGGTCCTGGTCATGGTCCTACGAGGGCCCGGGTCAGGGTCTTATCAAGGTCCTTGTCATGGTCCTACGAAGGCCCGGGTCAGGGTCCTGGTCAGGGTCCTGGTCAGGGTCCTGGTCAGGGTCCTGGTCAGGGTCCTGGTCAGGGTCCTGGTCAGGGTCCTGGTCAGGGTCCTGGTCAGGTAATGTCATTCCAGCAGGAATTTTAGAGACAAAAAATTTCTGTGTTGAGAGAGACTGTGTGATCACAATATCTGAACTTTCTGTTATTTATCTTTGGATCTGAACTGAGAAAGTTCCTGGAAGTGAAGCAACAACATGATGGAACAAATGTATCTTAATTTCCACGTTAGAATTGTACTGAAATTTTCGGTTTTTCTTCAGCCTAAGAGTGTCAGAAAATTTTGAAAATAAGATAACGACACACTAGCAATATGAGACCAAAACATCAATAACCAATAAGAGACAGTATTAGAGCACAAAATGGCTGACCTTTCTGTGACTGACCAATCAGAAGGTGGAATCCAACCCCGCCCACATCAACCACTGAACTCTGAGAAAAATCACCCCGCCCACATCAGGAACTTCATTCCAACCACAACAACCACGTCACTCCCCAGGGAAAGCCATTATACCCACGCAACCACGTAATTACACCAACGATCTCACCGCACCAGCAGCAACAACAAAATCTTTCAGAAAGCTTCACTTCACTCACACCAACTCACACTCACAGCAACGTAATTCTCCGGGAAATCTCACTCTGCAGACACCAACCACGTAACTTTCCTGGGAACAGCTTCACCCTGACCAAGCCAATTATGCAACTTTCGGAGGAATCTGACCCCTGCCTTAGCATCCACGCAACTCATCGGGTAACCTCACTCCGTCCATATCAACTTCTCAACTCTCCGGGTAACCTCACTCCGTCCATATCAACTTCTCAACTCTCCCGGTAACCTCACTCCGTCCAGATCAACTTCTCAACTCTCCGGGTAACCTCACTCCGTCCAGATCAACTTCTCAACTCTCCGGGTAACCTCACTCCGTCCAAATCAACTCCTCAACTCTCCGGGTAACCTCACTCCGTCCATATCAACTTCTCAACTCTCCGGGTAACCTCACTCCGTCCATATCAACTTCTCAACTCTCCGGGTAACCTCACTCCATCCAGATCAACTCCTCAACTCTCCGGGTAACCTCACTCCGTCAAGATCAACTTCTCAACTCTCCGGGTAACCTCACTCCGTCCAGATCAACTCCTCAACTCTCCGGGTAACCTCACTCCGTCCAGATCAACTCCTCAACTCTCCGGGTAACCTCACTCCTTCCAGATCAACTCCTCAACTCTCCGGGTAACCTCACTCCGTTCAGATCAACTCCTCAACTCTCCGGGTAACCTCACTCCGTCCATATCAACTTCTCAACTCTCTGGGTAACCTCACTCCGTCCAGATCAACTCCTCAACTCTCCGGGTAACCTCACTCCGTCCAGATCAACTCCTCAACTCTCCGGGTAACCTCACTCCGTTCAGATCAACTCCTCAACTCTCCGGGTAACCTCACTCCGTCCATATCAACTTCTCAACTCTCTGGGTAACCTCACTCCGTCCAGATCAACTCCTCAACTCTCCGGGTAACCTCACTCCGTCCAGATCAACTCCTCAACTCTCCGGGTAACCTCACTCCGTCCAGATCAACTCCTCAACTCTCCGGGAAACCTCACTCCGTCCATATCAACTTCTCAACTCTCCGGGTAACCTTACTCCGTCCAGATCAACTCCTCAACTCTCCGGGTAACCTCACTCCTTCCAGATCAACTCCTCAACTCTCCGGGTAACCTCACTCCGTTCAGATCAACTCCTCAACTCTCCGGGAAACCTCACCCCTTCCAGATCAACTCCTCAACTCTCCGGGTAACCTCACTCCGTCCATATCAACTTCTCAACTCTCCGGGTAACCTCACTCCGTCCAGATCAACTCCTCAACTCTCCGGGTAACCTCACTCCTTCCAGATCAACTCCTCAACTCTCCGGGTAACCTCACTCCGTCCATATCAACTTCTCAACTCTCCGGGTAACCTCACTCCGTCCAGATCAACTCCTCAACTCTCCGGGTAACCTCACTCCGTCCAGATCAACTCCTCAACTCTCCGGGTAACCTCACTCCGTCCAGATCAACTCTGGAACTCTCCGGGTAACCTCACTCCGTCCAGATCAACTCCTCAACTCTCCGGGAAACTGCACAACGTCAACAGTAACTACACATATTCAGGGATCCTCACCTCACCTATACCCACAACATAACACTTGAGAGAATAACCTCAACCCGCACCAAACCGGGAAGCCTCGTTCCACCAACACCTCAGAAACAACGCTCCCAGGAAACCATTAACTCAGATGGAAGCCTAAACCAATGTTTCTGAAAGGAATAATAAAACGATCAAGTCTATTAAACCTCATATCAAATAAATTTATATATCCTTAACTTTTCATTTGATATATAAACCAAATAAAGTCAATGATGAGCTGTGTATGATACGTTAATTAGGTTAATGTAAAGCTCTGAATGATCAGTTAACTAATTTTATGTAGGACTCTGTATGGTTAGTTAGATAATATAATCACTAGCAGTGTGTGAAGGCTTACTCAGCCCTGTAACAACTTCAGACAGTATTACTCAGGCTGGCTCCTCCTCAGGAAAATTAGTGAATAGAAAAAGAAATAATAACAGACAAACATAAACACTTTATTATATAGAAAATATAAAATGTAAAACACTTAAATATGAAATATTAATCCTATTTTTAAAGAAAATGAAAAATGAAAAATATAAATGATAACTGAATTCAACGCTAATTTAAATGTATATAAAACGTGGGTGTCTGGTGTTGGTGACACTGTTGTTGAAATCGTAGCCGTTGCTGATGATGGGCGGGGGGGGGTCGCAGGTGTTGGTGACCACCACTGGCTAGATCTTCACAGATTATTGCCGTGAGTATAATATCCCGATGACAGGAAAGCAGGTTCTTTACCGCTGCAATGATGTGGGGTTATGTCCTGCAATTTCATACAGGTGCACAGGTACTTCAAGACAAAATGGAGAAGTCTCTGGACGTTAGTCCTTCTCCTTTTCTGCTCGTTGATTGCCAGGTGACCCTCTCTGACATCCAAGCTGGAAAGATAGACAGGTTACCCACTGCTTAAATAATCACTCTCCATGGCAGTGTACATTTCTCAAAAGACGTGGTGATTATTACAACAGTCAACATAGAGCAAGGCTGAAAGGACTAAGTTTATTATTGGTCAATAATGAAGCTTTTAACCAATAAATCCACTAGAATACAAGGCAGGCATGTACTTACAGTAGTGTTGGGAGCTGTGAGTCGAGTGATTTACTGTTTGATCAGAGCCCCACACGTCACCTTTCGAGGGGGGGGAAGAGGGAGGGGAAGGGATAGCGGGAGCTAGACTGACCCTACGTTAACAAGCAGCCGGCAATCAAACTATCACTTTAGGGGTGGGGGAGAAAAGGCGGGAAAAACGGGAGCGTGACTCACCCTACCTTAACTAGTAGCCGGCAATGAAATTATCACTTTCGGGGAGGGGGAAGAAAGGCGGGAGCTTGACTTACCCTACCTTAACTAGTAGCCGGTAATGAAACTATCGTTACTATATCTCTACTCCTATCTATTGAACTTTTCCCTCACACAGTGTTTAGCTCAGTAACTAAGTCAGTGTATGACTCCATCTTAAGTAAACTAACTTAGGCAATATGACTCCATTTTAAGTAAACTAACTTAGGCAATATGACTCCATCTTAAGTAAACTAACTTAGGTAATATAGAGATTTGTAAATAAAGAAGACAGATGTACAACGTCTGGGTATTTTTGTGTGGGTGATACACCAACAATTTACTTTTTATAGTTTGATATACAGATTATATATTAGAGACATTAGAGAATGACCACACACATATATAGACAACCAGAGAGAGAGGAGAGGATGTTGCAGTAAGGCTGGATCTCATATTCGCCTTGAATAGTTCAAACAGGAGATATCACACACGAAAGACACCTTGGGGCTAGTGATCACGATGCCCTGAGTTTTGAATATCTTGTAGAGTTAACAGTGGAGAACACAGCAGCACGAGAACAACGAGAGAAACTGAACTTCAAAAAGTGGACTACACAGGAATGAGAAGATTCCTGCATGAAGTGCAGTGGGAAAGGGAACTAGATGGAGAGACAGTAAATGAAATGGTGGAACTAGTGACCACTAAGTGCAGGGAGGCAGAGGAGAGGTTCATACCAAAAGGTAACAGAAAAAATGGTAAGACCAGAGTGAGCCCATGGTTTAACTGGAGACTTAAAGAGGCCAAAGACAGGTGTGCTAGAGCATGGAAAAAGTATAGAAGGCAAAGGACTCAAGATACCAAGAAGCTGAGCAGAAGAACCAGACACGAATGTGCAAGGATAAGGAGAGAGGCCCAGAGGCAATACGAGAACGACAACGACAAAGCATCAAAAGGCAAATCTGAACCAAAAGCCAAATCTTAACCAAAGTTTTTATACTGTCACATTAGGAGAAAAACAACAGTCAAGGGCCAGGTAATCAGTCTGAGGAAAGAAGGAGGGGAGCTCACAAAGAGTGACCAGGAAGTGTGTGATGAACTTAACACCAGAGACAGAAACGCTTCCAGCAAACCGTGGAGGTAGGGTGCACCAGCAAGTGCTGGAAAGAATACACATAGCCAAGGAAGAGATGAAGAAACTGTTAGGTGAACTAGATACCTCAAAGGTGATGGACCCAGGTAATATATCTCCATGGATCCTGCGAGAGGGAGTAGAGGAACTGTGTGTTCCGCTAGCAACAACATTCAGTAAATCTATCGAACAGGGCAATTGCTTGAGACGTGGAAGAGAGCAAATGTAGTTCCAAATTTTAAGAAAGGAGACAGCGTTAAACTACAGACCAGTATCACTGACTTGCATAGTATGTAAAGTCATGGAAAAGATTATTAGGAGAAGAGTGGTGAAACACACTGTAAGAATTGGGCTCGTACATGACAATCAGCACGGCTTCAGAGATGGGAAATGTTGTGTCTATATAATTGAGTTCTATGATAAGGTAACTGAAGTAAGACAGAAGAAATTGGGATGTGAAGAGTCCATCTTTCTGAACTGTAAGAAGGCTTTTGACACAGTACCTCACAAGAGACTGGTAGAAAAATTAGAGGAGCAGGCAGGAATAGCAGGGAAAGTACTGAAATGGATAAGGGATACCTAACAGGAAGGAAACAATGAGTGTTAATACGTGATAAAGTGTCACAGAGGGCGTATGTGTCAACTGGGGCTCCACAAGAATCAGTCCTAGGTCCAGTACTGTTTCTGGTATACGTGAATGACATGGTTGAAGGAATAGATTCAGACGTGTTGCTGTTCACTGATGATGTGAAACTGATGAGGAGAATACAAGTGGGCGAGGATCAGTTAAGATTACAAGGGGATCTGGACAGACTACAAGTCTGGCCTGACATATGGCTCCTGGAGTTTAACCCCAGTAAGTGTAAGGTCATGAAGATTGGAGACGGACAAAGAAAACCTCAGACGGAGTACATGTTAGGGGATCAAAGGCTGCAAACGTCACTTAAAGAAAAGGGTCTAGGGGTAAGCATTATAATGAACGTGTCCCTTGAGGCACACATCACGCAAATAACTGCTGCAGCATATGAGCGCTTGGCAAACCTGAGAATAGCGTTCCGACATCTGAGTAAGAATTCATTCACGACATTGTACACCGTGCACGTCAGGTCCATACTTGAAGATACAGCACCAGTATGGAACCCACACTTAGCCAAAACATGTCAAGATATTGGAGAAAGTGCAAAAGTTTTCAATAAGATTAGTCCGAGAACTGAATGGTATGTCTTACGAGGAGAGGTTAAGGGAACTCAACCTGATGACACTAGAGGATAGGAGGGATAGGGCGGATATGATAAAGATGTATAAAATACTGAGAGGAATTGACAAGGCGGACAGGGCTCGAATGTTTCAGAGATGGATACAGGAATAAATGGTCAAAAATGGATGTTGAAAATCCAGATGAATCATAGGGATGTTAGGAAGTAGATTTTAAGCCTTAGAGTTGCCAGGAAGTGGAATAATCTGGAGAGTGAAGTAGTGGAGGCAAGCTCCATACATAGCATTAAGAAGAGGTATGATAAAGCTCATGGAGCAAGGAAAGAGTGACTTTAGTATCGACCATTGGAGAGGAGGGCCAGGAGCTATGAATCGACCCCTGCAACCACATATAGGTGAGTACACAAAAACACATTGTTAGGAACACACATGCGGGAGCCATCCAACATTAGTGCTCTGTGAATTTAAGTGTTATGTGGACTACTCAAGGTTACTAACCTTCGGTTCACTGACCTTGTCACATTTAATGTGTCAAGGTCAGTAAACAACCCCTGAAGTGATTTACAAGTTATGAGTCAGATAAGTGTGGTGAGAGGCACAATTTTATAAGTGACCTTGAAAGTGATATTGGTGGTGTAAGACAGTGACGGTAGGCCTAGTGTGGTATAGGCTGTGTTGCCACGTGTGTCACCCAAGAAAGATATTGGTGGTGTAAGACAGTGACGGTAGGCCTAATGTGGTATAGGCTGTGTTACCACGTGTGTCACCTAAGAAAGATATTGGTGGTGTAAGACAGTGACGGTAGGCCTAGTGTGGTATAGGCTGTTACCACGTGTGTCACCCAAGAAAGATATTGGTGGTGCAAGACATTGACGGTAGGCCTAGTGTGGTATAGGCTGTGTTACCACGTGTGTCACCCAAGAAAGATATTGGTGGTGTAAGACAGTGACGGTAGGCCTAGTGTGGTATAGGCTGTGTTACCACGTGTGTCACCCAAGAAAGATATTGGTGGTGCAAGACATTGACGGTAGGCCTAGTGTGGTATAGGCTGTGTTACCACATGTGTTAACAGAGGTGGAGGTACTACGCCAGGACATCACAGCGAGTTGGATACTCTATACGCTGCTTGATAGTATTCACTTATGTTTGATCTGGAGAGTCAGGTGCGCGTTCCAGGTACTGCTAACTGTGAGTAAATGGTCCACTCTCTTAGTATGAAAAGGAACAGGTTAATTAGTACTCAGTAACGAACAAGGTAGAGCACTAAACCCGAAGGATTATGCAGCTCCTGCATGGGGGATGTGGAAGGTAATCAGCCTTAATTAATTCAGGAAACCGAAGCACAGATCCAATTCCCTAAATCAGAAGGTCAACATATTGAATATGAGGAAGTCCAGTAATACCTTGAATTTGAGATAAATATTAAGTGTTTTGGGATCACAACTGGACGTTAATAAATGGACGAAATAAAATCTGAGATCCTTAAAAACAAAGTTGTTTTAGTGGACAATAACGAAGTAAATAAGTAAAGTAAAAGGACACAAGTGCAACTAATGTGACATTTATTGTGGCAACGTTTCGCTCTCCAGGAGCTTTATCAAGCCGGTAATGGCTTGATAAAGCTCCTGGAGAGCGAAACGTTGCCACAATAAATGTCACATTAGTTGCACTTGTGTCCTTTTACTTTACATATTGTCGGTAATTCTACCAACTTTATTACGAAGTAAATAAGCTTGATATAATTTAGGATATAAGCTCCTACACTTCTCTTGTAGATCAATGTTAAATTGTACATATAGTAGTAGTAGTAGTACTGTGCTAAGGGCACATTTCGTAATAGTACCACTGACTTGTACCATCTGGTACGTTGATATGAATAACACTAGTATAAACAAGTGTGTGTGGGAATATGTGTATGTGCTCAAAGTGTTCGTTGTGTTTCAGTGGGACTCTACTCAACTCAGACTTAAACAGTGACTGACAAGTCCACGAATCTATTTTCTCGACCATCAAGACAGTCAAGCAGCTTGCTTGAACAATATGATAAGCCACTCACCAAACGACAACAATGTACAAAGCAGCATTAAGCAGCAGCACAGTATCATGAACAAGAAGATAAAATAACGATCCTAACTGGGGACCGTCAGCAGATCCTCCATAAAAGTCATAAAACTCCCTTAATACTGAATCTAAGTTCAGCATAACCAAATCTCCGACTATGACAGTGCGTAGATGCCACAAGTAAGTCAGAAGCTTGAACTTAGGACCAGGGTTAAAAACAGTGTCTCCACACGACACACAACCTCTGCAAGACGTCAAAAATCCCAAAGTCTGAACAATGCTCTGTGAAAAGAGTTACACAGTTACAAGAAGTGTGTTTCGGCTCTCCAACGAATTCATATTGTACTAAAAACAGAGTCTAAATCATGAAAAAATAACCAGAGAGACGAGAGACAAGACAGATGCTTCTAGGACAAGACCAGAACTAGAGAGAGGTGTTTCTCAGGCATGAAGCAGAACTAGAGAGAGTGAGATAAGAAGGACAGCTCCAACATCAGGTGCGATCATGTGACAAGCCAGTGCTACTCCAGCGATGCCTGACACAAACAAGCAAGCCGGTAGTTAGCTAAGTAGTTTGAGAGTGCGGACAGAATAAAATAAGTCAAAGAATTACATAGAGGAAGATATTTTCATTTTAGCTATTAATGAAAATATTGGCAACATTAAATTATATGAAAGATAATATACATATAATGTAATTGGGTCCCATTCAGGGGGTGCAACACCCCCCCCCCTCCCAGCACGACGAACAGTCACAGTAGGAGTTTTCTTCTCATGTCTCACTTAAATAATCTCATTACAAAATATTGGAGTCACTCATGTCACACTTCGAATGTACATTTTTCAGTGTCTCCGTCACTAAAATAGCATATACCCCATGTACCAGGGCAGTACACCAGTGTATTTGCATGCTAGGGTAGTAGAGACAGCATTGTGTAGAAGAGCATAACTCCACAAGACTCCAAGGTAGTGGTGAAGACTGCATAACAGAACAGCAGTTGTGGGTTATTGTTATGAGATGACATTCCACTCAAACATAGCGGAATGAGTGGCAATCAAGAGACATCTGTCATTCCACTACCTGCGAGTTGGAAAGCTTGGAGAGGCATTTAAGTGTGTAGTGGATAAGACACATATGCAACAGTTAGACAACTTTATTCCGAAACGTTTCGCCTACACAGTAGGCTTCTTCAGTCGAATACAGAAAGTAGGCAGGAACAGTAGAGATGTGAAGACGATGTAATCAGTCCATCGTCTTCACATCTCAACTGTTCCTGCCTACTTTCTGTATTCGACTACCTGTGTGCGAGTTCGGAATAAAGCTTGGAGAGTATTGTATACCATTTTGATTTCAAGTGTGTAGTGGAGTGGGTGGCGTCGGGTTAGTGCACCATTCCACTGTTAGCGTCGCCTACACAACACCTTAACTCTCAGCTGCTGTCTCCAACTCTATTTGTCCTTCACTCATCAAGACATATCACCACTACTGTTGTTATAAGAGATTCGCTGCCTGGATGAGGTAGAGTGCGGTCGTGCTTTGCACCCCTCTACTGTTTACCCAGACGAGCTACTCAGAAAACAATATGGCGCCAGGTGTGCACGGGAGAGTGAATACTGTGGGCATTGAGCTCATTAGTGGGGCTTTAACGCCTATGTCAGTCGAGGTGTTATTGCCCAAAATTATAAGAGAGACACATGGCATCAGAGACGAGGATTTATATGGAGTGGCACTAAATGGTGTTTATAGAATATTTGTGAAAGTGCTAACAGCTCAAGTGTACGAGGCGTTGGTGGATCGTTACCAAGATGTCAGCATTAACGTAACACCGGCAGTGAGGGTCAGGTTGACAGATGTATCAAGACATTATTCGTGGATCAAGCTCCGCAACGTGCCTTTAGAGGATGATGAAGCAGATATCAGAAGTGTTTTCGAAAGATATGGAACTGTACATCTAGCCCAACCTGGAAAATGGGTGAAAGGAGCTTACGCAGGATTTCTGGAGGGTACTTTCAGTCTTAAGATGACAGTGAGACATCCTATACCCTCGTATGTATATCTCGAGGAATTTAAAACCCAGGTAATGGTGGCGTATGCCGGGCAGAGGCGTACGTGCTGACTGTGTGGCGAATATGACCATATGGTGGCAGATTGTGGCAAGCAGAATTAGGCTCCTGTGCCGGCATGAGAAAACGATGCCTGAGGAAGAATGGAGGCAAGGAGGAGGGCATGGCCACATGAGGAGTGAAGAGGTGGTGTATCCTCCTGTGGAATCGGAAAG
The DNA here is from genome assembly GCF_038502225.1 of Cherax quadricarinatus. Taxonomy (NCBI): domain Eukaryota; kingdom Metazoa; phylum Arthropoda; class Malacostraca; order Decapoda; family Parastacidae; genus Cherax; species Cherax quadricarinatus. The sequence goes on from NW_027195053.1 coordinate 144,026, forward strand.
GGACGTGGTGATTCATGAATCACCCAGCCCATTGACAGTACAGTCGTCGAGTGAGGAGGTGCAAGTGGGCGCAAAAGTGAAAGCTATCGAGGAGGAGTTGGCGACGGTGTTACAGGCTATGTTACAGTCTACAGAGGTGGAAAGTTGCAGTGAGCAGGAACCTGGGATCGGGGCAGAAGGAGGTGTGTGTGGGAAAAGGGAGAACCAGGTGGCACCTGTGATGGACAGTGCGAGTGCCATGGAAGAACATGGAGGCGAATTAAGGGTGGTAGAGGTGGAAGTCCATTGTGAGGACTCCCAGGACACAGATATGGAGACGGAGGGAGCAACGAGGAAAAGGGCAGCAGCGTCAGATTCGGACGATGTTCTGGCGCCGGCGCAAAGGCCAGGAAAAAGGCATTGGGTAATGGTACCCAGAGTGACTCCAAGAGAGGGCCACAACAGAAGGAGGGGGGATGGTTGGGAAGGAGTGTGGAGTACGTGGCAAAGGCAATGCCCAGGGGAATGGTCAGAAAGGGAAGTCTTGAAATGAGGCGGGGAGGGAAACCTTAAACCGGCCTCAGGTGTGTAACAATAAATATTAATGGTCTGTGTGATGGTGTAAAACGTGAGTATTTCCGGATGTTTTTGAATAGATACAAGATTGACATGGCATTTGTGCAGGAACACAATTTTAAACTTAGTCGTGAATTAGTGGTGCCTGGGCACCAGGCTTATATGTTGCCATCTGAGCGTTTAAAAGGAGTGGGTGTGTTGATTAGGGAGGCGAGCCCGTTTGTATTGCACAGGAAAGAGGGGAGGAGGGGGGAGAGTATTACGTGTGGAAGGATGGTGGATGGGAGAGAGAGTGGCGTTTGTGTGTGTGTATGCCCCAGCAGAAAGTGAAGTGAAAGTAAAGACGGATTTTGTGCAGGAGGAACTTGTGTACTTCCTACGCACGTTACCGTCTGTGGCGATTGTGGGGAGGATTGGAATTGTGTAGTTAAGAGGGCAGACGTGGAACCCAAAGAAGCGAGATATTTTTCCTCAGTTTTAGGGGAACTGTTTAGAGATCTTCTGTTACGTGATGCTTTTGGGGGAGGTCTCTGGGAGGATATATTTATCTCAGGATATATTTATCTCAGAGGGTTTTGGTAGAGTCTTTTAAAGCTATTGAGATGGTGTCTTCCGATCATAGGGCAGTAATAGTGGAGGTGGGGTGGGAAGCTTTGGCTCGTAGGCAGGGAAGCTATTGGAAACTGAATATGATGGTTTTGGGGGATGGGGAGGGAGTGGAAGGTTTTGCAGTATTTTGGGAACAGCTCTGTGTAGAGGGAAGGACTGAGGAGGATGGTGGGATGGTGTGGCTAAGGTAAGAATGCGTCAATTTTATGCGAGGGAGGGCAAACGCATGAATCAAAGTGGATAGGCCACTACCCTTTTATAACCCCACCTACCCCTCCTCCCTCTCCCACCTTTCCTATATTCCATCCTTACCCATCCTTCTTCATCCCTCCCATCTTACCAAAGCTCTGGTCAGAACCATCGTTGGACCATTGTGGTATGGATTGTCAGATTATTTAGAATCTAGATTATGGAATTGCTACGTGGTGGGGGCGGTGGCTGGGGTTTACCCCATGAAGGAAATACAAATGTTGAAGGACAGGATAAGGGATTTGCAATAGGAGCGTTTTGCAACGGTACATACAAGCAGGGTTGGACGAAGTACTCTGGGGCGGCAAGCCATCGGCTTGCATGCTGCGAGGATGGAAGGTTCGACAGCAAACGACTACAATACCGGGATTGCAAGTCATTTCTTCGGTGGAGGTTTTAGAGAGGGTCAGGGATTACGGGAAACAACCGGGATGAGTGTGAGTGAGTATGCAGATAGATGGTTTGAGAAGTATGGGAAAAGTAGTGGGGTGGATGGCGAGGTTCTTGGGCAAGTATGTGAGTATGTGCCGTGCAAACTGGGGAGGAGTGATCGGGAGGCAATGGGTGGGGTCATTGAGGAGGAGGAAATATGGAGAGCCCTTATGGGCATGAGGAAGGGAAAGGTGCCTGGGATAGATGGTTTACCAAGCGAATTTTAAGTACAACACTTGGGTCTGCTAAGGGGTTTCCTAGTAAGGTTAATGAATGCCATGAAAGACGGAGGTAAGGTGGGAGAATTGCAGGCAACGGTGGTGGTGGTGTTGGTCCCGAAGAGTAAAAAGCAGAGTACCGTTCGGGATTACCGAGTCATTTCGTTGCTTTGTGCTGATTATAAACTGTTCGCGAAAATTCTTGTGAATAGGCTTAAACGTGTTGTGGGGAGGGTGGTGTTTGAGTCTCAATTTGGGTTGCTGGGTAGGTCAATGGGTCACGGGATCATAAAGGGGTTCCTGGAGGACATGAAAGGGGGAAGAGGGGCGTTGTCGGCATTGGATTGGCAAGGGGATTATGACAGGGTGGAAAGAAGGGCTTTGTGGGATATTCTCCTCAGACAGGGGTTTGGCGAAGAAATAGTGAGGTGGGTGGATACGTTATACTCAGGAGCGAAGGTAAGGGTGCAAATCAATGGGTGTGTGGGGGAGGGAGTCAACATGGAGAGAGGGGTCTTCAGCAGGGTTGTCCAATATCACAACTATTGCTTGCATGTGTTCAGGATCCGTTTTATAGGATGGTGGAGGATTGTCTAAGGAATGGGGGGGGATGGTGTGCAGAAGCCTTGGCCTGGCTTGGTGGGCTATGTTGACGATACAACTATTCTGATGTGTGAGGAGACACGGTTAGGAGTTTTGGGGAAGTTGTACACATGTTTGGGAGAGCTACTGGGATGAAGGTAAATCTGGAAAAGTCAATGATAATGGGGCTGAGAGAGTGGGCAGGGAGATTAGATTGGGGATGTGATGTCGTGCAGCGTCAGACTGGGAGTCTGAAAATCTGTGGTGTCATATATGAGGCTGACCTGAGTGCTGCAAGGGTCAACAATTCGAATAGGATGGTGGAACAGGAGCAGCGACGTTTGGGAATGATGTGACCTCACCATTTAACCCTTAGGCAACGTGCAATCGTCATCAGTGTATTACTATACAGTAAAGTCTGGTTTGTTTCGGCTGTGATGTCGTTAACAGGAACAGCAATCACGAGTATTCCTAAAATGGTGTTCAAATTTTTGTGGGGTTCAGGGTGCAACTGGTTGCGAAGGGAGGTAGTGACATTGCCGGTATGTAAGGGAGGGTTGGGTTTGTTGGACTTGAGAAAGCATGTGAAATGTGTGTTCATTAAGAGTGAAGTGATGCGTGCAGGTGGATAGAGGGGGGGGGAGCTAGATAAGGTACATGATCACCTACAGAAATGGTATGTGTACGAATGGTATATAATACCGACAAGATGAGAGTAAGACACTTGTGCAACATCTGGGTATCTTTATTGTAGACGTTTCGCCATCCAGTGGCTTTATCAATACAAATTCTAGGACATAGTTCTACTGTCTTCAAGTTATGTCCTAGAATTTGTATTGATAAAGCCACTGGATGGCGAAACGTCTACAATAAAGATACCCAGATGTTGCACAAGTGTCTTACTCTCAGAAATGGTATGGAGGGGCGGAAATGAAGGAATGTGAAAAAATGTTACGTGCTTTAGTGTTTCCCAGGGAACCGGGAAAAGTAAAGGTGAGAACTTTGTGTAAATTGTTAGACGGACATGTAGTGGTGCCGGTTGAAGGGATCTACCCCATGTATGCATGGGATGTAATATGGCAAAGATTTAGTAAATTAAGGATACGACCTAGGGCCCATGAGGTTATGTATCGTTTCCTACATGGTATTTTGCCAACGGGAGCGATGCTCCGAGATAGGAGGGTTATCGAGGGTGGGGGTGTAGCAGATGCAGTGGGGAAGAGACTAAGTATCATGTTGTCTATTTTTTGAAGGTTTGGAGTGCATCAGGGTATGGATGAATAAGGTAGTGGTGAGGGTGGGGGGGTCATGGTGTGTCGGTATTGCGAGCGTTGAGTCTTGATATGAATGGGATGGATGAGGGTGTGGTAAGGGGTTTAGCATATATAATCGTGGACTACATATATGTTTTGTGGGGTATGAGGGGGAAGGAGGGTGGGGAAGTGCTGAGAAGGATTTTGGCGGCGACGTTTTATCGAACTTTGTGTCGCAATAGAGACATATATGGGAAAAGGTGGGATGAGGTTTTTTCTGAAGGTTATAGAGGACTAACAATTGGGAATTTATTGGCGTTATAACGGGTTTTAACTGCCGGGGTGAGTAGGTTGGTAAAGGGGGGGGGGGAGTCAGGGGGAATTCAACGGGCTGACCTCCTCGGGTGTGAAGTGATGGGTGGATGGGTGTGACTGGAGGTACACGTGTGGAACTGGATGTGATGGTGTGAAAGGTATTAATGGGGAAGGTATTAATGACAGTTTAAATATATAACATTTATTAACGTATAACATATAAAATATATAACATGAATATTTTCTTTGGTAGCGAATTATGTCCCACTTGTACTGGTCTTGCAAGTGAATTTTAACTTTCCTTAAAAAGGTGATCCTTGAAACACTGAGTTCTTTTTTTTTGCAATTTTTGTAACGTGTTCCTGCATCACTTTTGAAGTAATTACCTATTATGTAATCATGTGTGAATAAGGATTAGAACCTAAATTAATATTCATTGTATATTTATTTGTATGTAATACTAGTTAGGCACGTGCTAGAAGGCACAGAGAAAGTCTAGTCTGGTGGAATGTGTGTTAAGTTTTGTTATGCATGTATATGGTGTGTTAGATGTTATAAGGAGTTTGTTATGGTGTTGTTATCTTACTAAAATCAAGATGGAACATTTGGATATTCTTATTCATGTCCTAGTCTTGGTTTCTTTCAAAATATTTACATATCCTAGTATTTTACTGATAATGTAGCAGGTGGTGTATTTTCATGGTTGTTACATTATTATTGATATTATATATTGTAGGTGTATATTCTTATACTTATAAAGGTGTATGTGTGTATAGGCATGTAATGTTTATATCTGTTTTAGTCTGTAATTTTATTTTTTGTGTTATTGATGTTCCTGCACCACCAACTGGTGGTAAGATAAGATAAGATAAGATTTCGTTCGGATTTTTAACCCCGGAGGGTTAGCCACCCAGGATAACCCAAGAAAGTCAGTGCGTCATCGAGGACTGTCTAACTTATTTCCATTGTGGTCCTTAATCTTGTCCCCCAGGATGCGACCCACACCAGTCGACTAACACCCAGGTACCTATTTGCTGCTAGGTGAACAGGACAACAGGTGTAAGGAAACGTGTCGAAATGTTTCCACCCGCCGGGAATCGAACCCGGGCCCTCCGTGTGTGAAGCGGGAGCTTTAGCCACCAGGCCACCGGGCCACATTAAGTTTTTGATGTGGTCAGGTATGACCCTAAATTAGGATATTTAATGGTATGTTTCATAGAACGGTGAATGTAAATATTTAAGGGGGAGAAGTGTCAGGTGTGGCGACACTGGCAATGGTAATTATTTTAAAACTAGGGGAGTGTAGGATATGTTGTGGGTTGTGTATATGGTTGTAATATGGCCATTATCTATGGTGTTTATTTTCTGTACCGGGATTGTGTAATGGAGGTTATTGTTAATATCCAGTATAGTTTTTAATTTTATTATACTCGTATACATTCTTATATATATTATACTCTTATACATCTGAAGGAGGGTGTTAATGTTGCAGTTTTATAACTGTAGTGTAAAGCACCCTTCTGGCAAGACAGTGATGGAGTGAATGATGGTGAAAGTTTTTCTTTTTCGGGCCACCCTGCCTTGGTGGACCACTCTGCCTTGTTGGACCACCCTGCCTTGGTGGCCACCCTGCCTTGGTGGACCACCCTGCCTTGGTGGACCACCCTGCCTTGGTGACCACCCTGCCTTGGTGAGCCACCCTGCCTTGGTGGACCACCCTACCTTGGTGGACCACCCTACCTTGGTGGCCACCCTACCTTGGTGGCCACCCTACCTTGGTGGACCACCCTACCTTGGTGGACCACCCTACCTTGGTGAACCACCCTACCTTGGTGGCCACCCTACCTTGGTGGACCACCCTACCTTGGTGGACCACCCTACCTTGGTGGACCACCCTACCTTGGTGGACCACCCTACCTTGGTGGCCACCCTACCTTGGTGGCCACCCTACCTTGGTGGCCACCCTACCTTGGTGGCCACCCTACCTTGGTGGCCACCCTACCTTGGTGGCCACCCTACCTTGGTGAACCACCCTACCTTGGTGAACCACCCTACCTTGGTGAACAACTCTACCTTGGTGGCCACCCTACCTTGGTGGCCACCCTACCTTGGTGGCCACCCTACCTTGGTTGCCACCCTACCTTGGTGGCCATCCTACCTTGGTGGCCACCCTACCTTGGTGGCCACCCTACCTTGGTGGCCACCCTACCTTGGTGGCCACCCTACCTTGGTTGCCACCCTACCTTGGTGGCCACCCTACCTTGGTGGCCACCCTACCTTGGTTGCCACCCTACCTTGGTGGCCACCCTATCTTGGTGGCCACCCTACCTTGGTGGCCACCCTATCTTGGTGGCCACCCTACCTTGGTGGCCACCCTACCTTGGTGGACCACCCTACCTTGGTGGCCACCCTACCTTCGTGGACCACCCTACCTTGGTGGCCACCCTACCTTGGTGAACTACCCTACCTTGGTGGACCACCCTACCTTGGTGGCCACCCAACCTTGGTGGACCACCCTACCTTGGTGGCCACCCTACCTTGGTGGACCACCCTACCTTGGTGGACCACCCTACCTTGGTGGACCACCCTACCTTGGTGGACCACCCTACTTTTGTGGACCACCCTACCTTGGTGGCCACCCTACCTTGGTGGACCACCCTACCTTGGTGGCCACCCTACCTTGGTGGACCACCCTACCTTGGTGGACCACCCTACCTTGGTGGACCACCCTACCTTGGTGGACCACCCTACCTTGGTGGCCACCCTACCTTGGTGGACCACCCTACCTTGGTGGCCACCCTACCTTGGTGGACCACCCTACCTTGGTGGACCACCCTACCTTGGTGGACCACCCTACCTTGGTGGACCACCCTACCTTGGTGGCCACCCTACCTTGGTGGACCACCCTACCTTGGTGGCCACCCTACCTTGGTGGCCACCCTACCTTGGTGGCCACCCTACCTTGGTGGCCACCCTACCTTGGTGGCCACCCTACCTTGGTGGCCACCCTACCTTGGTGGCCACCCTACCTTGGTGAACCACCCTACCTTGGTGGCCACCCTACCTTGGTGAACCACCCTACCTTGGTGAACAACTCTACCTTGGTGGCCACCCTACCTTGGTGGCCACCCTACCTTGGTGGCCACCCTACCTTGGTTGCCACCCTACCTTGGTGGCCATCCTACCTTGGTGGCCACCCTACCTTGGTGGCCACCCTACCTTGGTGGCCAACCTACCTTGGTGGCCACCCTACCTTGGTTGCCACCCTACCTTGGTGGCCACCCTACCTTGGTGGCCACCCTACCTTGGTTGCCACCCTACCTTGGTGGCCACCCTATCTTGGTGGCCACCCTACCTTGGTGGCCACCCTACCTTGGTGGACCACCCTACCTTGGTGGCCACCCTACCTTCGTGGACCACCCTACCTTGGTGGCCACCCTACCTTGGTGAACCACCCTACCTTGGTGGACCACCCTACCTTGGTGGCCACCCTACCTTGGTGGACCACCCTACCTTGGTGGCCACCCTACCTTGGTGGACCACCCTACCTTGGTGGACCACCCTACCTTGGTGGACCACCCTACCTTGGTGGACCACCCTACCTTTGTGGACCACCCTACCTTGGTGGCCACCCTACCTTGGTGGACCACCCTACCTTGGTGGCCACCCTACCTTGGTGGACCACCCTACCTTGGTGGACCACCCTACCTTGGTGGACCACCCTACCTTGGTGGACCACCCTACCTTGGTGGCCACCCTACCTTGGTGGACCACCCTACCTTAGTGGCCACCCTACCTTGGTGGACCACCCTACCTTGGTGGACCACCCTACCTTGGTGGACCACCCTACCTTGGTGGACCACCCTACCTTGGTGGCCACCCTACCTTGGTGGACCACCCTACCTTGGTGGCCACCCTACCTTGGTGGACCACCCTACCTTGGTGGACCACCCTACCTTGGTGGACCACCCTACCTTGGTGGCCACCCTACCTTGGTGGACCACCCTACCTTGGTGGACCACCCTACCTTGGTGGACCACCCTACCTTGGTGGACCACCCTACCTTGGTGGCCACCCTACCTTGGTGGACCACCCTACCTTGGTGGCCACCCTACCTTGGTGGACCACCCTACCTTGGTGGACCACCCTACCTTGGTGGCCACCCTACCTTGGTGGCCACCCTACCTTGGTGGCCACCCTACCTTGGTGGCCACCCTACCTTGGTGGCCACCCTACCTTGGTGGCCACCCTACCTTGGTGGCCACCCTACCTTGGTGGCCACCCTACCTTGGTGGCCACCCTACCTTGGTGGCCACCCTACCTTGGTGGACCACCCTACCTTGGTGGCCACCCTACCTTGGTGGCCACCCTACCTTGGTGGCCACCCTACCTTGGTGGCCACCCTACCTTGGTGGCCACCCTACCTTGGTGGCCACCCTTCCTTGGTGGCCACCCTACCTTGGTGGCCACCGTTCCTTGGTGGCCACCCTACCTTGTTGGCCACCCTACCTTGGTGGCAACCCTACTTTGGTGGCCACACTACCTTTGTGGCCACCCTTCCTTGGTGTCCACCCTCCCTTGGTGGCCACCCTACCTTGGTGGCCACCCTACCTTGGTGGCCACCCTACCTTGGTGGCCACCCTACCTAGGTGGCCACCCTACCTTGGTGGCCACCCTACCTTGGTGGCCACCCTTCCTTGGTGGCCACCCTACCTAGGTGGCCACCCTACCTTGGTGGCCACCCTACCTTGGTGGCCACCCTACCTTGGTGGGCACCCTACCTTGGTGGCCACCCTACCTTGGTGGCCACCCTACCCTACCTTGGTGGCCAACCTACCTTGGTGGCCACCCTACCTAGGTGGCCACCCTACCTTGGTGGCCACCCTACCTTGGTGGCCACCCTACCTTGGTGGCCACCCTACCTTGGTGGCCACCCTGCCTTGGTGGCCACCCTACCTTGGTGGCCACCCTACCTTGGTGGCCACCCTTCCTTGGTGGCCACCCTACCTTGGTGGCCACCCTACCTTGGTGGCCACCCTACCTTGGTGGCCACCCTACCTTGGTGGCCACCCTACCTTGGTGGCCACCCTACCTTGGTGGCCACCCTACCTTGGTGGCCACCCTACCTTGGTGGCCACCCTACCTTGGTGGCCACCCTACCTTGGTGGCCACCCTAACTTGGTGGCCACCCTACCTTTGTGGCCACCCTACCTTGGTGGCCACCCTACCTTGGTGGCCACTCTATCTTTTTGGCCACTCTGCCTTGGTGGCCACCCTACCTTGGTGGCCACCATACCTTCGTGGCCACCCTACCTTGGTGGCCACCCTACCTTGGTGGCCACCCTACCTTGGTGGCCACCCTACCTTGGTGGCCACTCTGCCTTGGTGACCACCCTACCTTGGTGGCCACCCTAACTTGGTGGCCACCATACCTTCGTGGCCACCCTACCTTCGTGGCCACCCTATCTTGGCCACCCTTCCTTGGTGGCCACCCTACCTTTGTGGCCACCCTACCTTGGTGGCCTCCCTACCTTGGTGGCCATCCTACCTTGGTGGCCACCCTACCTTGGTGGCCACCCTACCTTGGTGGCCACCCTACCTTGGTGGCCACCCTACCTTGGTGGCCACCCTACCTTGGTGGCCACCCTACCTTGGTGGCCACCCTACCTTGGTGGCCACCCTACCTTGGTGGCCACCCTACCTTGGTGGCCACCCTACCTTGGTGGACCACCCTACCTTGGTGGACCACCCTACCTTGGTGGCCACCCTACCTTGGTGGCCACCCTACCTTGGTGGCCACCCTACCTTGGTGGCCACCCTACCTTGGTGGCCACCCTACCTTGGTGGCCACCCTACCTTGGTGGCCACCCTACCTTGGTGGCCACCCTACCTTGGTGGCCACCCTACATTGGTGGCCACCCTATCTTGGTGGCCACCCTACCTTGGTGGCCACCCTACCTTGGTGGCCACCCTACCTTGGTGGCCACCCTACCTTGGTGGCCACCCTACCTTGGTGGCCACCCTACCTTGGTGGCCACCCTACCTTGGTGGCCACCCTACCTTGGTGGCCACCCTACCTTGGTGGCCACCCTACCTTGGTGGCCACCCTACCTTGGTGGCCACCCTACCTTGGTGGCCACCCTACCTTGGTGGCCACCCTACCTTGGTGGCCACCCTACCTTGGTGGCCACCCTACCTTGGTGGCCACCCTACCTTGGTGGCCACCCTACCTAGGTGGCCACCCTACCTTGGTGGCCACCCTACCTTGGTGGCCACCCTACCTTGGTGGCCACCCTACCTTGGTGGCCACCCTGCCTTGGTGGCCACCCTACCTTGGTGGCCACCCTACCTTGGTGGCCACCCTACCTTGGTGGCCACCCTACCTTGGTGGCCACCCTACCTTGGTGGCCACCCTACCTTGGTGGCCACCCTACCTTGGTGGCCACCCTACCTTGGTGGCCACCCTGCCTTGGTGGCCACCCTACCTTGTTGGCCACCCTCCCTTGGTGGCAACCCTACCTTGGTGGCCACCCTACCTTGGTGGCCACCCTACCTTGGTGGCCACCCTACCCTACCTTGGTGGCCACCCTACCTTTGGTGGGCCACCCTACCTTGGTGGCCACCCTACCTTGGTGGCCACCCTACCTTGGTGGCCACCCTGCCACCCTACCTTGGTGGCCACCCTACCTTTGGTGGCCACCCTACCTTGCTGGCCACCCTACCTTGCTTGCCACCCTATCTTGCTGGCCACCCTACCTTGGTGGCCACCCTACCTTGGTGGCCACCCGACCTTGGTGGGCCACCCTACCTTGGTGGCCACCATGCCTTGGTGGCCACCCTACCTTTGTGGCCACCCTGCCTTGGTGGCCACCGTACCTTGGTGGCCACCCTACCTTGGTGGCCACCCTACCTTGGTGGCCACCCTACATTGGTGGCCACCCTACCTTGGCCACCCTACCTTGGTGGCCACCCTACCTTGGTGGCCACCCTACCTTGGTGGCCACCCTACCTTGGTGGCCACCCTACCTTGGTGGCCACCCTACCTTGGTGGCTACCCTACCTTGGTGGCCAACCTACCTTGGTGGCCACCCTAACTTGGTGGCCACCCTGCCTTGGTGGCCACCCTACCTTGGTGGCCACCCTGCTTTGGTGGCCACCCTACCTTGGTGTCTACCCTACCTTGGTGGCCACCCTAACTTGTTGGCCACCCTACCTTGGTGGCCACCCTACCTTGGAGGCCACCCTTCCTTGGTGGCCACCCTACCTTGGTGGCCACCCTGCCTTGGTGGCCACCCTACCTTGGTGGCCACCCTACCTTGGTGGCCACCCTACCTTGGTGGCCACCCTGGCCACCCCTTGGTGGCCACCCTACTTTGGTGGCCACCCTACCTTGGTGGCCACCCTACCTTGGTGGCCACCCTACCTTGGTGGCCACCCTACCTTGGTGGCCACCCTACTTTGGTGGCCACCCTACCTTGGTGGCCACCCTACCTTGGTGGCCACCCTACCTTGGTGGCCACCCTACCTTGGTGGCCACCCTACCTTGGTGGCCACCCTACCTTGGTGGCCACCCTACCTTGGTGGCCACCCTACCTAGGTGGCCACCCTACTTTGGTGGCCACCCTACCTTGGTGGCCACCCTACCTTGGTGGCCACCCTACCTTGGTGGCCACCCTACCTTGGTGGCCACCCTACCTTGGTGGCCACCCTACCTTGGTGGCCACCCTGCCTTGGTGGCCACCCTACCTTGGTGGCCACCCTACCTTGGTGGCCACCCTACCTTGGTGGCCACCCTACCTTGGTGGCCACCCTACCTTGGTGGCCACCCTACCTTGGTGGCCACCCTACCTTGGTGGCCACCCTACCTACCTTGGTGGTGGCCACCCTACCTTGGTGGCCACCCTACCTTGGTGGCCACCCTACCTTGGTGGCCACCCTACCTTGGTGGCCACCCTACCTTGGTGGCCACCCTACCTTGGTGGCCACCCTACCTTGGTGGCCACCCTACCTTGGTGGCCACCCTACCTTGGTGGCCACCCTACCTTGGTGGCCACCCTTCCTTGGTGGCCACCCTACCTTGGTGGCCACCCTAACTTGGTGGCCACCCTAACTTGGTGGCCACCCTACCTTGGTGGCCACCCTACCTTGGTGGCCACCCTGCCTTGGTGGCCACCCTACCTTGGTGGCCACCCTACCTTGGTGGCCACCCCCTTGGTGGCCACCTTGGTGGCCACCCTACCTTGGTGGCCACCCACCTTGGTGGCCCCTACCTTGGTGGCCACCCTACCTTGGTGCCCACCCTACCTTGGTGGCCACCCTACCTTGGTGGCCCCCCTACCTTGGTGGCCACCCTACCTTGGTGGCCACCACCCTACCTTGGTGGCCACCCTACCCTGGCCACCTTGGTGGCCACCCTGCCTTGGTGGCCACCCCTTGGTGGCCACCCTACCTTGGTGGCCACCCTACCTTGGTGGCCACCCTACCTTGGTGGACCACCCTACCTTGGTGGACCACCCTACCTTGGTGGCCACCCTACCTTGGTGGCCACACTACCTTGGTGGACCACCCTACCTTGGTGGCCACCCTACCTTGGTGGCCACCCTACCTTGGTGGCCACCCTACCTTGGTGGCCACCCTACCTTGGTGGCCACCCTACCTTGGTGGCCACCCTACCTTGGTGGCCACCCTACCTTGGTGGCCACCCTACCTTGGTGGCCACCCTACCTTGGTGGTCACCCTGCCTTGGTGGCCACCCTACCTTGGTGGCCACCCTACCTTGGTGGCCACCCTACCTTGGTGGCCTCCCTACCTTGGTGGCCACCCTCCCTTGGTGGCCACCCTACTTTGGTGGCCACCCTACCTTGGTGGCCACCCTACCTTGGTGGCCACCCTACCTTGGTGGCCACCCTTCCTTGGTGGCCACCCTACCTAGGTGGCCACCCTACCTTGGTGGCCACCCTACCTTGGTGGCCACCCTACCTTGGTGGCCACCCTACCTTGGTGGCCACCCTACCTTGGTGGCCACCCTACCTTGGTGGCCACCCTACCTTGGTGGCCACCCTACCTTGGTGGCCACCCTACCTTGGTGGCCACCCTACCTTGGTGGCCACCCTACCTTGGTGGCCACCCTACCTTGGTGGCCACCCTACCTTGGTGGCCACCCTGCCTTGGTGGCCACCCTACCTTGGTGGCCACACTACCTTGGTGGCCACCCTACCTTGGTGGCCACACTACCTTGGTGGTCACCCTACCTTGGTGGCCACCCTACCTTGGTGGCCACCCTACCTTGGTGGCCACCCTACCTTGGTGGCCACACTACCTTGGTGGCCACCCTACCTTGGTGGCCACTGTACCTTGGTGGCCACCCTACCTTGGTGGCCACCCTACCTTGGTGGCCACCCTACCTTGGTGGCCACCCTACCTTGGTGGCCACCCTACCTTGGTGGCCACCCTACCTTGGTGGCCACCCTACCTTTGTGGCCACCCTACCTTGGTGGCCACCCTACCTTGGTGGCCACCCTACCTTTGGTGGCCACCCTGCCTTGGTGGCCACCCTACCTTGGTGGCCACCCTACCTTGGTGGCCACCCTACATTGGTGGCCACCCTACCTTGGTGGAAACCCTACCTTGGTGGCCACCCTACCTTGGTGGCCACCCTGCCTTGGTGGCCACCCTACCTTGGTGGCCACCCTACTTTGGTGGCCACCCTACCTTGGTGGCCACCCTACCTTGGTGGCCACCCTACCTTGGTGGCCACCCTACCTTGGTGGCCACCCTACCTTGGTGGCCACCCTACCTTGGTGGCCACCCTACCTTGGTGGCCACCCTACCTTGGTGGACCACCCTACCTTGGTGGACCACCCTACCTTGGTGGCCACCCTACCTTGGTGGACCACCCTACCTTGGTGGCCACCCTACCTTGGTGGACCACCCTACCTTGGTGGCCACCCTACCTTGGTGGCCACCCTACCTTGCTGGCCACCCTACCTTGGTAGCCACCCTACCTTGGTGGCCACTTTACCTTGGTGGCCACCCTACCTTGGTGGACCACCCTACCTTGGTGGACCACCCTACCTTGGTGGCCACCCTACCTTGGTGGCCACCCTACCTTGGTGGCCACCCTACCTTGGTGGCCACCCTACCTTGGTGGCCACCCTCCCTTGGTGGCCACCCTACCTTGGTGGCCACCCTACCTTGGTGGCCACTCTACCCACCCTACCTTGGTGGCCACCCTACCTTGGTGGACCCTGCCTTGGTGGCCACCCTACCTTGGTGGATGCCTTGGTGGCCACCCTACCTTGGTGGCCACCCTACCTTGGTGGCCACCCTACTTTGGTGGCCACCCTACCTTGGTGGCCACCCTGCCTTGGTGGCCAACTTTCGTTGGTGGCCACCCTACCTTGGTGGCCACCCTATTTTGGTGGCCACCCTACCTTGGTGGCCACCCTACCTTGGTGGCCACCCTACCTTGGTGGCCACCCTACCTTGGTGGCCACCCTACATTGGTGGCCACCCTACCTTGGTGGCCACCCTACCTTGGTGGCCACCCTACCTTGGTGGCCACCCTACCTTGGTGGCCACCCTACCTTGGTGGCCACCCTACCTTGGTGGCCACCCTACCTTGGTGGCCACCCTACCTTGGTGGCCACCCTACCTTGGTGGCCACCCTACCTTGGTGGCCACCCTACCTTGGTGGCCACCCTGCCTTGGTGGCCACCCTACCTTGGTGGCCACCCTACCTTGGTGGCCACCCTACCTTGGTGGCCACCCTACCTTGGTGGCCACCCTACCTTGGTGGCCACCCTACCTTGGTGGCCACCCTACCTTGGTGGCCACCCTACCTTGGTGGCCACCCTACCTTGGTGGCCACCCTACCTTGGTGGCCACCCTACCTTGGTGGCCACCATGCGTTGGTGGCCACCCTACCTTGGTGGCCACCCTGCCTTGGTGGCCACCCTACCTTGCTGGCCACCCTACCTTGCTGGCCACCCTACCTTGCTGGCCACCCTACCTTGGTGGCCACCCTGCCTTGGTGGCTACCCTACCTTGGTGGCCACCCTACCTTGGTGGCCACCCTACCTTGGTGGCCACCCTACCTTGGTGGCCACCCTACCTTGGTGGCCACCCTACCTTGGTGGCCACCCTACCTTGGTGGCCACCCTACCTTGGTGGCCACCCTACCTTGGTGGCCACCCTACCTTGGTGGCCACCCTACCTTGGTGGCCACCCTACCTTGGTGGCCACCCTACCTTGGTGGACCACCCTACCTTGGTGGCCACCCTACCTTGGTGGCCACCCTACCTTGGTGGCCACCCTACCTTGGTGGCCACCCTACCTTGGTGGCCACCCTACCTTGGTGGCCACCCTACCTTGGTGGCCACCCTACCTTGGTGGGAATCAGCCAGTGTGTTAATAAAAAATAAAAATAACATCCTGGTATTTCTTCTATATTTTAAATAAATATATAAAAAATAATCTATTGATATAAAAAAAGTGAATTATTAAATGAGCAAATATGAATATTTTACTGGACTAATTATTTTAAGTTACTTTACTGTAGTTGATCAAAGTAATTAGTAAGTACCTGGACACAAAATTACATTAATTTTACTGTATCAATTGTAATCAAGGAGGTGAGAGAGCGTCAGCGATTATATTACGATGACCACATATATTATTTATACTAATTAAATATGAGCTTGCTACCATCTGCAGCTCATAAGACTGCCATCCCCACGAGCCCCTTCGAGGCGGGGTATATGGCAGACCAGAGGCCTAGCTTCTTCCTACGAGCCCCGTGAGGGCGGGGAATGTGGCTAGGCCTGGGAACACTTGGTCCCAAAGATGAGGAGGTACTTGTACCTCCTCCCATGGGAGACTTAAGTCTCGAGACACTCCCCAGATAGGGAGCCAAGGCCGGGTCACCACTACTTGGAAAAGACCCGGGCCGGGAGAATACCGGCGAATAAAAAAAAAAAAACTAATTAAATATGGCTAGATTCTGAGT
Organism: Cherax quadricarinatus; assembly: GCF_038502225.1. Lineage (NCBI taxonomy): Eukaryota > Metazoa > Arthropoda > Malacostraca > Decapoda > Parastacidae > Cherax > Cherax quadricarinatus. Next base: position 160,246 of record NW_027195053.1, read on the forward strand.
GCCCATCTCATGATCCGGTTTTGATTCACCAAGTCCCACTTTTCCTCTAGTCAAGGACTCACTGCAGAATGTATCTTATGGTTAGTAACATTTTCTGACCCTAGTCATCTAAACTGGGTAATATTCTCAATAACTGCAGAATTATGAGTATTGCTAAGTTGTTGGTGCCCTTGTGAAGTGTGAATGTAACATCCTACCTACAGACATTGTTAATATAATAAGTCAAAGAGTTATATAAGGCGTAATATTTCAATTTTAGCTGTTAATGAAAATACCGGCAATATAAATTTATATGAAAGATAATTTACATATACGTTATATACATTGGGTCCCATTTAGTGGGCACAAGAGGCCCACCCAAACACACAGGCCCACAGAAACATACAGATACACACACACACACACATGTCCTATGCACACACACACACACACACTGTACACACACCTATCTTATACATACAAACACACTATACACACACACACACACACACACACACACACACACACACACACACACACACACACACACACACACACACACACACACACACACACACGCACACACACACAGGGAGAGTGGCCTAGTAACGACCAGTGAAGAGGGGGGCCAGGAGCTTGGACTCGACCCCTGCAACCTCAACTAGGTGAGTACACACACACACACACACACACACATACAAAGTAGTGAAGTGTAAATCAAAGAATAGCATTCCGACATCTCAGTAAAGAATCGTTCAGGATTGTACATCGTGTACATCAGGCCCATACTGGAGTATGCAGCACCAGTTTGGAACCCACACTTGGTCAAGCACATCAAGAAATTAAAAAAAGTGCAAGGGTTTGCAACGAGACTAGTCTCAGAGCTAACGGGCATGTCGTGTGAGTAGAGATTAAGGGGACTCAACCCTACGATACTGGAGGACAGGAGAGAGAATTGACAAGGTGGAGGAATTGACAAAGTGGACAGAGACAGGATGGTCCATGGATGAGATACAGGAACAAGGGGTCTCAGTTGGAAGTTGAAGACTCAGATGATCACAGGGATGTTACAAGTAATTCTTCAGTCACAGAGTTGCAAGGAAATGAAATAGTCTGGAGAGTGATGTAGTGGAGGCAGGATCCCTACTTAGCTTTATTATAAGGTTCATGGAGTAGGGACAGGGTGGACATAGTAGCGACTAGTGAAGAGGCAGGACCAGGAACTATTAATCGACCCCTGGAACCACAATTAGGTGAATACACACATAGGATGAAGAAACAAGGGTACCGGGGATAGCTGGGCTGAATAATATTCACTGGTAGAAAGGATCAAGATCAAAATGGAACTGGAGTGGGATAAAAGGCTGTTTTGCAACAAAATGGGTGAGAAGATATCTACAGAGAGTAAGAAATGGGAGTTACGAGCTCTTGCTGCTGAGGCAAGGATGCAGAGACTGGAGGAACTAGAAATTCTGAAGCAGAATATAGAAGGAAGGACCAATAGAAACAAGAAACTGGGTGAAGGAACAACAGTTCACAGTGAGAGGATAGGAGGGGATAGCGCAAAGAAGTCCCTCAGGGAAACGATATGAGGCCACCAGGATGTCTGGGAGGTGATATAAGAGACAACCAAAAGGAGATAATTAAGAGAGGATGTTCATGAGTATCCTGATGCATAATGGGAGACATATGAAAAAAGACAGGGGGAAATTAAAGAGATTGAGAACATCATTGCTGTAACAGTAAAGGACATGACCCAATTGACAAATACTCAGAGACTTTGGTGGTTTTTGAAGGAAAAGAACCGCCCAATCAAAATGACATTCAAGTCAGAAATTGCACAAAACAAAAGCCAACAGTGGAAATGGTTGTTAAAGAGTTCCCAAAAATATCAGTGTTCTTCAACTGAGAGAGTTGAAAAAAAATATATCTTTAAACGTATAAGAGAAAATTTTAGAAAGGACTTAATTTTAAATGAGTTCTTACTAAATGACCAGTTTTACATATTCGACACGACATATATATATATATATATATATATATATATATATATATATATATATATATATATATATATATATATATATATATATATATATATATATATACATAATGTAGTGTGTATTGTGATACAGTGTGAACAATATAAATTATGCAAGTCCTTTTGTAGGAATATACTTCAAGTGTGCAGTGACTCTCAGTGCCTCTCCTCAACCTACTTCAAGCGCCTCTCCCAACCAATCCTCACGCATTCCCCACCCAAGTCCCTGGGATTTCCCTTCTGTAGAGGGCAGTATTCCCCTCTCAGCTCTTCTTGCTAGACCAGGCCACTACGGTGAGGCTCACTCCCTTCCAAGTACTACTCTTCCACGCACCATGCACCACTCCATATACTGCAGTCTAGCTAGCTAGATGAGTGCCAATCAGGAGGAAGCTAGCAAGTAGGGAAATGGTTCGGCAGGCAATGCTAGAAGAGGCAAGGGTCGGTCGTGTTTACAGGACCGTGGTGTAAACATGGCATCTGCCCAGGTTCAGGATGTCCTCCTGTGGAAGGTGACACTTCAGGCACCTGAACACACTCCAACAGATCTCATCTCCTCAGATAATGTCTTAGAAGCAATTAAAGCAGCAGGTACCAGAACAATCACACATATTCCCAAAGTATCCCATCCACACGGAGCCAGAAAGCTCACAGACCTGTTAAAACACAGTAAGTAATGGTTCAACTCTCCTAAATGCTCCAACATGGCATAACTTGCTACTTTAGCAATGTCTGCTTAGCTGTGCCGGAAAGAAACAGCAAGAGGGTAACTTCAACGATCATTATATCCTTAAGAGACTTTCCCGGAATTGATATCCCCATTCGCTTTCCCTATCAACGCAAAAATAGAAGAGGCAGAACCTCTATTCATTCCACTGATAGTGAGAAAATCAGAGTCCAAGTGAGGAAGAAAATTGAAGAAGGGAACACAGTGGAGACAATCAGGATAATCAGCAGCGAAGACACAGTTGCCCCCAGGGATGCCAACACTTCTCAAGCGCTTAGAGAAAAGCCTTCGGTCAGTGAAACCAAAGGCGCCAACAGTTCTACCACCTGTCTCCACTGTGGAACCACTGTACAAGACTCAAACATTTACAAGGATTAAGTAATTCCCATATGGCTCTGCTGGTGGCTACAATGGAATAAGACCCGAGCATTTACAAGAAATGGACAATCTTGTTATCGGAAAGATTGCAGAGACACTGTTTTCGGAGATCACAAGGCTCGTTACCAACTCCTTGGCTGGTCTGAGTCCTGACGAAATTAAACCTTTCTTTTTTTGGTGCATCACTTCGTGCCCTTAAAAAAAAGGGTGGAGGAATTGCGGCAATTGCAGTGGACAGCACAATTCGCCACCTCGTTTCCAAAGCTGCTGTCCAAAGTATTCGCACAGAGGCGGCCATGATGCTTCAGCCAAACTAATTTGGCTTTTCGGTCCCTCAAAGAAGTGAAGCATATATATATATATATATATATATATATATATATATATATATATATATATATATATATATATATATATATATATATATATATATATATATATATATATATATATGCAATAAGATCACAGTAAACAGGTGATTTCAAAATATGCAAAACAACCACTCTGAAAGAATAGAGAAATTCCAAGCGCTTTCGTGACTACTCACATTATCAAGGAACTATGATAATGTGAGTAGTCACGAAAGCGCTTGGAATTTCTCTATTCTTTCAGAGTGGTTGTGCAGGAGGGAAGAGGAGCGATTGGTGGAATGATGATGTAAAGAGAGTAGTAAGGGAGAAAAAGTTAGCATATGAGAAGTTTTTACAAAGTAGAAGTGATGCAAGGAGGGAAGAGTATATGGAGAAAAAGAGAGAAGTTAAGAGAGTGGTGAAGCAATGTAAAAAGAGAGCAAATGAGAGAGTGGGTGAGATGTTATCAACAAATTTTGTTGAAAATAAGAAAAAGTTTTGGAGTGAGATTAACAAGTTAAGAAAGCCTAGAGAACAAATGGATTTGTCAGTTAAAAATAGGAGAGGAGAGTTATTAAATGGAGAGTTAGAGGTATTGGGAAGATGGAAGGAATATTTTGAGGAATTGTTAAATGTTGATGAAGATAGGGAAGCTGTGATTTCGTGTATAGGGCAAGGAGGAATAACATCTTGTAGGAGTGAGGAAGAGCCAGTTGTGAGTGTGGGGGAAGTTCGTGAGGCAGTAGGTAAAATGAAAGGGGGTAAGGCAGCCGGGATTAATGGGATAAAGATAGAAATGTTAAAAGCAGCTGGGGATATAGTTTTGGAGTGGTTGGTGCAATTATTTAATAAATGTATGGAAGAGGGTAAGGTACCTAGGGATTGGCAGAGAGCATGCATAGTTCCTTTGTATAAAGGCAAAGGGGATAAAAGAGAGTGCAAAAATTATAGGGGGATAAGTCTGTTGAGTGTACCTGGTAAAGTGTATGGTAGAGTTATAATTGAAAGAATTAAGAGTAAGACGGAGAATAGGATAGCAGATGAACAAGGAGGCTTTAGGAAAGGTAGGGGGTGTGTGGACCAGGTGTTTACAGTGAAACATATAAGTGAACAGTATTTAGATAAGGCTAAAGAGGTCTTTGTGGCATTTATGGATTTGGAAAAGGCGTATGACAGGGTGGATAGGGGGGCAATGTGGCAGATGTTGCAAGTGTATGGTGTAGGAGGTAGGTTACTGAAAGCAGTGAAGAGTTTTTACGAGGATAGTGAGGCTCAAGTTAGAGTATGTAGGAAAGAGGGAAATTTTTTCCCAGTAAAAGTAGGCCTTAGACAAGGATGTGTGATGTCACCGTGGTTGTTTAATATATTTATAGATGGGGTTGTAAGAGAAGTAAATGCGAGGGTCTTGGCAAGAGGCGTGGAGTTAAAAGATAAAGAATCATACACAAAGTGGGAGTTGTCACAGCTGCTCTTTGCTGATGACACTGTGCTCTTGGGAGATTCTGAAGAGAAGTTGCAGAGATTGGTGGATGAATTTGGTAGGGTGTGCAAAAGAAGAAAATTAAAGGTGAATACAGGAAAGAGTAAGGTTATGAGGATAACAAAAAGATTAGGTGATGAAAGATTGAATATCAGATTGGAGGGAGAGAGTATGGAGGAGGTGAACGTATTCAGATATTTGGGAGTGGACGTGTCAGCGGATGGGTCTATGAAAGATGAGGTGAATCATAGAATTGATGAGGGAAAAAGAGTGAGTGGTGCACTTAGGAGTCTGTGGAGACAAAGAACTTTGTCCTTGGAGGCAAAGAGGGGAATGTATGAGAGTATAGTTTTACCAACGCTCTTATATGGGTGTGAAGCGTGGGTGATGAATGTTGCAGCGAGGAGAAGGCTGGAGGCAGTGGAGATGTCATGTCTGAGGGCAATGTGTGGTGTGAATATAATGCAGAGAATTCGTAGTTTGGAAGTTAGGAGGAGGTGCGGGATTACCAAAACTGTTGTCCAGAGGGCTGAGGAAGGGTTGTTGAGGTGGTTCGGACATGTAGAGAGAATGGAGCGAAACAGAATGACTTCAAGAGTGCATCAGTCTGTAGTGGAAGGAAGGCGGGGTAGGGGTCGGCCTAGGAAGGGTTGGAGGGAGGGGGTAAAGGAGGTTTTGTGTGCGAGGGGCTTGGACTTCCATCAGGCATGCGTGAGCGTGTTTGATAGGAGTGAATGGAGACAAATGGTTTTTAATACTTGACGTGCTGTTGGAGTGTGAGCAAAGTAACATTTATGAAGGGATTCAGGGAAACCGGCAGGCCGGACTTGAGTCCTGGAGATGGGAAGTACAGTGCCTGCACTCTGAAGGAGGGGTGTTAATGTTGCAGTTTAAAAACTGTAGTGTAAAGCACCCTTCTGGCAAGACAGTGATGGAGTGAATGATGGTGAAAGTTTTTCTTTTTCGGGCCACCCTGCCTTGGTGGGAATCGGCCGGTGTGATAATAAAAAAAAAAAAAAATAATATATATATATATATATATATATATATATATATATATATATATATATATATATATATATATATATATATATATATATATATATATATATATATATATATATATATATATATATATATATATATATATATATATATATATATATATATAGATATATATATATATATATATATATATATATATATATAGGATGGGGTCCACCTCTGGTGTAAATTGTGGGACCCACAGCCTCGGAGAAGTGCATAAAAAGGCTTCAAGGAAGAATATTTGGATTTCTTCCTGAAGCCGTTTGAATATTCCACTTCCCCTACCACCCCATCTTTTAGTATATATATTTTTTTTACCAATAGGAATATTTTATTACATAATATGGTACAGAAGATTTAAGAGATACATTGTTGATATAAAGGTGGCATATACGGTACATGTTGTTACGTGTGTATCACCGATTATAAGGCGAAAATCTCATCCAGCTCCTCAGAGCTGGGGCGTGTTCCCAAAATACAGCAGGCATTACCCCTTTGAACAGCCGCACTGGGCCGCTGGAACAGAAAACTAGCTGCCCTGGGATCCCTAGTTACCCTGATGAGTCTTTTTCCCAGCTCCTTAAGGAATTTAGATGCACTCTTTCCCCATGAGCCAAGGGTCTCTGAGCCTATGGAAACAAACATATAATAATGGGCAAGTTCTCCATATTTTCTAGACTTTTGGGACTCCCTGAAGTTGGCAGCTGCCCCTCCTTCCTCCCTGGTGTATTGGAGATAGGTATCAGCCAAGGTAGATGCACATGTATAGTCCCACACCACCTGCTTCCCATCTGTCCAGGCTTGAAGGGTGATACCATCTGGACGCTTCTGGCTGCCATTAGATCTGCATAGTTGGGGTGGCTCCCTTACTGCTGGGCATCCAGCTGTTGTGAGGCTCCTCTTGATAATGTTATTAACCTCCTCATGTCTTGCAATCTTTCCCTCGGATTTACGGCACACAAGACCATGGTACCCGAATCGGTCTGCTGCTTCACTGCCACAAATACACCTGTGTTCGGCGAGAATAGGGGCGGCAAGTCGAAGGGCAACACCGATGCGGATGGTCTGTGGGTCGAGGCGTGTGCCAAGGCTGGAGTTGGGAACAGCCAACAGAAAGTCCCCAGCATGAGGGGCTCTCACAGCCAGCAGGCGGGCTCTATCCTTCCCTGACACACTCTGAAGCATTGTTGAGGCTATATTTTCCACTATTGGACCATCCCAGTGCGATTGTTTGTAGTTGTTGGGGGGAGCAGGTCTGGTTTCTGAGCCCGTTAGATTATCCCAGATCATTGTTCCGTCAATGAATTTTTGGTCCTGGACTCCAATCTTGTCCCTAAGATGTTCAGGGAGAATCGCTGCTACAAGCTCTCTGGATGCAATACATGAGGACAGAAAAGCAGGTAACGCAATCTGTGATGACTTGCGGACACCAATGCCTCCTAGTCTGACTGGAAGTGTAGCTTGGTTCCACTGCCCATCTTCTAGAGTAAGGTTAAGTACTTTCGTAAAAATCTGCCTCAGAATACTGTCATATTCGTGCAGTATAGGGTTATCATATGAAGGTGCACATCTTAGGAAATATGTCAACCTGGGCAGACTCAAGCACTTTGTGAGAAGGTACAAGGCATCGTGGGTGTCCAGATTGCCTATTCGTTGTTCCATTCTCCTTAACTCTTCCAATTTCTTCCTGAGAATTGTGTCAATGGCATTGCTTCCCAGAGGTGCTCCTAGCAAGACACTATTTGTGGGGGCAATGACTGCTGCTCCTGGTAGTTTTGATCTCACTGGATTTATCACTTGTTGACTGACTGAGATGATTTCACATTTGGATGGATTCAGGACGAGACCCATTTTCTGTCCCCGTGTCATTACCTGTGTAAGGTCATGTAGGAGGGACTCCTTTGTACCTGCTAGTGTGCCATCATCTAGGAACCAGATGTTTAGCTCGCTGGTCAGTCTAACTGTGATTTCCCTAACTGCTATACAGAAGAGAAATGGTGCAAGAGGATCTCCTTGTTGGACACCCTCCGATGATGTGATTTCATGCTCTCCAAAGAGAAGCATTGATTCCTTGCTATACCCAGCTGAAACAAAGGGGAAGAGACCAGGGAAATGTTCTTGTACTGCTGCTAATACCACGTCTCTTCTCGGGAGATTGAACGCATTCTTGAAATCTAATTTTACCACTGCATTGTCATCAGGCAGGTTGTTGATATACTCCCTTGTTGCATGAACCGCTGCTTCACTTCCTTGAGAGACCCCAAAGCCAATCTGGTTTGGTTGAAGCATCATGGCTGCCTGTGCACGAATACTTCGGACAGCAGCTTTGGATACGAGGCGGCGTAACGTGTTGCCTACTGCAATTGGCCGAATTCCTCCATCCTTCTTCTTAAGTGCACAAAGTGTTGCACCAAAAAAGAAAGGTCTAATTTCATCAGGAATCAGACCAGCCAAGGAATTGTTGACGAACCTTGTGATCTCTGAAAGCAGTGTCTCTGCAATTTCCCCAATAACTGGATTAACCATTTCCTTTAAATGCTGTGGCCTTATTCCAGTGTAACCCCCAGCAGAGCCAGATGGGAACGACATTATTGTTTTGTAAATGTCTGAGTCTTCCACAATCAATGGTTCCATAGTGGGGACAGAGGTGTTGGAACTGTTGGTGCCACTGGTTTCCCTGACAGGGTGCTTTCCTCTAAGTGCTTCAGCCGTGTCAGCATCCCTGGGAGCAACTGTATCTTCACTGGTAATAATTCTTATTACCCCCACTGTGTTGCCCTCTTCAATTTTCTTGCTCACTTGGACTCTGACTTTTTCACTGTCAGTAGAGTGAGTGGGGGTTCTGCCTCTCCCTTTTTTGTGTTGACGAGGAAGGTGAATGAGGTTATCAACTCTAGGAAAATCTCTTAAGGATTTAATTATCATTGAGGCTAGCCTCTTTCCCCTTCTTTCCGGCACAGCTAAGCAGACATTGCCAAAAAGTAGCAAGTTGTGCCATGCCTTGACGGTTGGTGGAACATTTAAGATAGTGGAAGCATCGTTTACTTTTTTCAGGAGGTCTGTAAGTTTCCCAGCTGCGTGTGGACGGGCTGCTTTGGGAATATGTGTGAGTGTCCTGGTACCTGTTGCTTTAATTGCTTCCAAGAGATTGTCTGATGAGATGAAATCTGTTGGTGAGGGTTCAGGTGCCTGAGGTGGCTCTGGATCATCACTTTCCACAGGAGGACATCCTGAACCAGGGCAACTACCGTGTTTGCGGAGGAAACCATTAAAGTTGAGACAACGAAGCTGTAAGCATGACCGACACTTGCCTCTCCTAGTATTGCCAGCCGTGCCATTTCCCTGGCTGCTTGCTTCCTCCTGGTTGGCATCCATCTGCTAGACTAGACAATAGGAGTGGAATATGACATGCTGGGTGGGTATGGTGCGTGGAAGGTAGTGAACTTGACCGTGGTGGCCTGGTGGAGTTTGAGGGGCTGGGAGGGGAAGGGGAAAACTTCCCCTGGGAATTAGGTGGGGGAGGCGCAGGTTGTTGAGTGGGGTTATCCCGGGGAGTACAATACACATGGACTTGCGCACTATATATTGTTCACACTGTCTTACAATACACATAACTTTATTTGTTTCCCATGTACACTATGGACAATGTGGGTATGGGCACTGCTGAACCAATGTGTTCACTCACCATCTAGTTACACATCCCACCTCTTCCACCCACCCCCGTGACGTGGGGGTGGATGCACTGACTGGTCACTCACTCGTTAACATTAATTTCACATTGTTTTTCCATAACGTATGCCTCTAAATAGTTCATGCATCGACACAATCATTTCCAAGTTAACTGGAAGCATGGTGCATGGTGCTGGATATGGATGTTTTTATAAGAGCTTTTCGAGGTCTGTATGTACGATAATCTTGGCCGGTACTCATACACAGTGTAGGCCTTATACTCCCCCACCTCCACTGGCCGTCTTCCTCACCACCACCACTCACCAACATTCACAAACTGCCCAACACTTCCACAATTTACCTTGAAACGGTTCACTGAAATGTCTTCTCGCTTCACTGGAATCTTCACAGAGTATTCACAATAAGTCCTGTTGAGTCTTAACCTGGTCAGCCTCGTTGATCCGGAGTTATAATTGAAAATCCCGCAGATAGCCCGCCACACGTCTTGCCATGCCAGCGCATGGCAAATATATATATATATATGTGTGTGTGTGTGTGTGTGTGTGTGTGTGTGTGTGTGTGTGTGTGCGTGTGTGTGTTAGGTGACGAAAGATTGGATATCAGACTGGAGGGAGAGAGTATGGAGGAGGTGAATGTTTTCAGATATTTAGGAGTGGACGTGTCAGCAGATGCGTCTATGGAAGATGAGGTGAATCATGGAATTGATGAGGTTGAAACGTGTGAGTGGTGCAGTTAGGAGTCTGTGGAGACAAAGAACTAAGCAAAGAGGGGAATGTATGAGAGTATAGTTATACCAACACTCTTGTATGGGTGTGAAGCATGGGTTGTGAATGTTGCAGCGAGGAGAAGGCTGGAGGCAGTGGAGATGTCATGTCTGAGGGCAATGTGTGGTGTGAATATAATGCAGAGAATTCGTAGTTTGGAAAATATCAGGAGGGTTGAGGAGGGGTTGCTGAGTTGGTTCGGACATGTAGAGAGAATGGAACGAATTAGAATGACTTCGAGAGTGCATAAATTTGTAGTGGAAGGAAGGCGTCAGCCTAGGAAAGGTTGGACGACGGGGGAAAAGATGGTTTTGTGTGAGAGAAGCTTGGACTTCCAGCAAGCATGCATGAGCATGTTAGATAGGGATGAATGGAGGCAAATAGTTTTTAGGACTTGACGTACTGTTGGAGTGTGAGTGTGAGCAAGGAGAGTGTGTGTACTCACCTAGTTGTGAATGCAGGGGTTGAGTCACAGCTCCTGGCCCCGACTATTCACTGGCTGCTACTAGGTCACTCTTCCTCCTCCATGAGCTTTATCATTCCTCTTCTTAAAGCTATGTATGGATCCTGCCTCTGCTACATCACTTTCCAAACTATTCCACTTCCTGACAACTCTGTGACTGAAGAAATACTTCCTAACATCCCTGTGACTCATCTGAGTCTTCAACTTCCAACTGTGACCCCTTGTTGCTGCATCCAGTCTCTGGAATAGCTAGTCTATGTCCACTTGTCGATTGCTCTCAGCATTTTATATGTCGTTATCATATCCCCCTTATCTCTCCTGTCTTCCAGTGTCGTTAGGTTGATTCCTCTTAACCACCTCCCCTTAGCACCGGGACTAGTCTTGTTGCAAACCTCTGCACTTTCTCTAATTTTCTTACGTGTTCGGCTAGGTGTGGGTTCCAAACTGGTACTACATACTCCAATATGGGCCTAACGTACACAGTGTGCAGGGTCCTGAACGATTACTTATTAAGTTGTAAGATTGCTGTTCTTAGATTTGCTATGTGCCCGTATGCTGTAGCAATTATTTGGTTGAAATGCATCTCAGATGTGCCTGGTGTTATACTCACCCCAAGATCCTTTTCATTGAGTGAGGTTTGAAGTCGTTGGCCATCTAGACTGTACTCTGTCTGCGGTCTTCTTTGCCCTTCCCCAATCTTCATGACTTTGCACTTGGTGGGGTTGAACTGCAGAAGCCAGTTGCTGAACGAGGCCTGCAGTCTCTCTAGATCTCTTTGTAGTTCTTCCTGGTCCTCTTCCAGTTGAATTCTTCTCATCAACTTCACATCATATGCAAAAAGGTGCACTTCAGAGTCTATTCCTTCCGTTATGTGGTACACAAATGCTCATTCCTTTCAAGGTGCTCCACCAGTCTTCTCCTTATAATCTTCTCCATGACTTGGCATACTATACATGTCAGTGACACAGGTCTGTAGTGTCACTGCCTCTTCATTTCTTCCTCGGTAGTGTATTGTGTTATACACTTGATGGGGTACCCTTCCTCTCCGTCTCTCTGGAGTCCCTTCTGTCTCCTCTGTGAATACTTCTTTGAATCTCATGTTGAGTTCCTCACATACTTCGCGGTGGTTTCTTGTGATCTCTCCTCCTTCCTTCCTCAGCCTGACTACCTGGTTCTTGACTGTTGTTTTCCTCCCGATGTGGCTGTACAACAGTTTCGGGTCAGATTTGGCTTTCACTGCTGTGTCATTTTCGTATTGTCGTTGGGCCTCCCTTCTTACCTGTGCATATTCATTTCTGGTTCTGTGACTGCTCTCCTTATTCTCCTGGGTCCTTGGCCTTCTATACTTCTTCCATTCTCTAGCACACTTGGTTTTGGCCTCCCATCTCCTTTGGGTGAACCATGGGCTCATCCTGGCTTTCTCGTTATTTTTGTTACTCTTGGATACAAACCTCTCCTTATCTTCCTTGCACATTGTTGTCACATATTCCATCGTCTCGTTTACTGACTTCCCTGCCAGTTCTTTGTCTCACTGATCCCTGTGGAGGAAATTCTTCATGCCTGCGTAGTCTCCTTTCTTGTAGTTTGGCTTCATTCATCCTCCCCTTCCTGCTTCCATCTCCACTTGTAGTTCTACTATGTATTCGAAGGTCAGAACCACATGATCGCTGGCCCCAAGGGGTCTTTCATATGTGATGTCCTCAATATCTGCACTACTCAAGGTGAATACTAGGTCCAGTTTTGGTGGTTCATCCTCTGCTCTCTCTCTGGTAGTGTCCCTTATGTCTTGGTACATGAGGCTTTCCAGTACCATCATCTTAGCCCTCCACGTTTCTGGGCCCCCATGTCTCAAGGTTCTCCCAGTCGATTTCCTTGTATTTGAAGTCGCCCATAATCAGTAGCTTTGCCCTGATCACATGAGCTCTTCCGGCCACTTCAGCCAGTGTGTCACCCATCGCTCTATTACTCTCATCACACTACTCTTGCCTTGGCCTCCTGCTGTTCTGTGGTGGGTTATACCTCACTGCAATTACCACCTTGGGACCTCCAGACTGAAGTGTTCCTGTTATGTAATCTCTTGTTTCTCCTCTGTCTCCTCTCTCCAGCTCTTCAAAGTCCCATCGGTTTTTGATGAGCATTGCCACTCCACTACTCCCTCTGTTTCCTCTGTCTTTCCGCAAGATCTGATATCCCTTTGGAAAGATGGTATCTGTTATCATTCCTGTGAGCTTGGTTTCTGTGAGAGCTATGATGTCCGGTTATGCCCCTTTGACTCTTTCGTGCCACTCCTCCCACTTATTTGTTATTCCATCAGCGTTGGTGTACCATACCTTGAGCTTCCTCTCCAAGACTGTGTTTTGCGGGGTTTGTGTGGGTGGGGGACCTGGCAGTGTGCTGTTGGATTCTACTGCGTATGTGTGCGTGTGTGTGTGTGTGTGTGTGTGTGTGTGTGTGTGTGTGTGTGTGTGTGTGTGTGTGTGTGTGTGTGTGTGTGTGTGTGTGTGTGTGTGTGTGTGTTAGGAAGATGTTGACTAACCCCTTTGTGTCTGTGTACACGCCTTCTGTTGGTGATAGCCAATCACCTACGCCAGAGTCAGATTAAGCTCATGACGATGGCCAATTAAATGAGAGAATGAGGCTCAGACCTCACATAAAAGCCCTGACTGTTGCTACTTCACTCAGTTGGTAGTGACAGATCCTCACTCCTGTGTCACTCTCCCAGGTTGGTCACGCAATCAGTAACATCTATAAGTGTCTACCTTATTCTTAAACACTAAACTAAGATTCTTAAGCATTAAGAAATAGTTTAGCAAAACGCGTTTTCATAATTAATATAATTTTTCTTAGGTTTCTATATGAATTAATAGTCAGGTAAGGGATTTAAAGCCTGTCCACTGAACTATGGTCATTAACCTCATCCCTAAAGAATAAATATATAAGTATACTCTTAGTATATAACTCTGATATAGTGAATGTTGATATTATATATATAAAGTATACTCTTAGTATATAACTCTGATATAGTGAATGTTGATATTATATATATAAAGTATACTCTTAGTATATAACTCTGATATAGTGAATGTTGATATTATATATATAAAGTATACTCTTAGTATATAACTCTGATATAGTGAATGTTGATATTATATATATAAAGTATACTCTTAGTATATAACTCTGATATAGTGAATGTTGATATTATATATATAAAGTATACTCTTAGTATATAACTCTGATATAGTGAATGTTGATATTATATATATAAAGTATACTCTTAGTATATAACTCTGATATAGTGAATGTTGATATTATATATATAAAGTATACTCTTAGTATATAACTCTGATATAGTGAATGTTGATATTATATATATAAAGTATACTCTTAGTATATAACTCTGATATAGTGAATGTTGATATTATATATATAAAGTATACTCTTAGTATATAACTCTGATATAGTGAATGTTGATATTATATATATAAAGTATACTCTTAGTATATAACTCTGATATAGTGAATGTTGATATTATATATATAAAGTATACTCTTAGTATATAACTCTGATATAGTGAATGTTGATATTATATATAAAAAGTATACTCTTAGTATATAACTCTGATATAGTGAATGTTGATATTATATATATAAAGTATACTCTTAGTATATAACTCTGATATAGTGAATGTTGATATTATATATATAAAGTATACTCTTAGTATATAACTCTGATATAGTGAATGTTGATATTATATATATAAAGTATACTCTTAGTATATAACTCTGATATAGTGAATGTTGATATTATATATAAAAAGTATACTCTTAGTATATAACTCTGATATAGTGAATGTTGATATTATATATAAAAAGTATACTCTTAGTATATAACTCTGATATAGTGAATGTTGATATTATATATATAAAGTATACTCTTAGTATATAACTCTGATATAGTGAATGTTGATATTATATATAAAAAGTATACTCAGTATATAACTCTGATATAGTGAATGTTGATATTATATATAAAAAGTATACTCTTAGTATATAACTCTGATATAGTGAATGTTGATATTATATATATAAAGTATACTCTTAGTATATAACTCTGATATAGTGAATGTTGATATTATATATATAAAGTATACTCTTAGTATATAACTCTGATATAGTGAATGTTGATATTATATATAAAAAGTATACTCTTAGTATATAACTCTGATATAGTGAATGTTGATATTATATATATAGAGTATACTCTTAGTATATAACTCTGATATAGTGAATGTTGATATTATATATAAAAAGTATACTCAGTATATAACTCTGATATAGTGAATGTTGATATTATATATAAAAAGTATACTCTTAGTATATAACTCTGATATAGTGAATGTTGATATTATATATATAAAGTATACTCTTAGTATGTAACTCTGATATAGTGAATGTTGATATTATATATATAAAGTATACTCTTAGTATATAACTCTGATATAGTGAATGTTGATATTATATATAAAAAGTATACTCTTAGTATATAACTCTGATATAGTGAATGTTGATATTATATATATAAAGTATACTCTTAGTATATAACTCTGATATAGTGAATGTTGATATTATATATAAAAAGTATACTCTTAGTATATAACTCTGATATAGTGAATGTTGATATTATATATATAAAGTATACTCTTAGTATATAACTCTGATATAGTGAATGTTGATATTATATATATAAAGTATACTCTTAGTATGTAACTCTGATATAGTGAATGTTGATATTATATATATAAAGTATACTCTTAGTATATAACTCTGATATAGTGAATGTTGATATTATATATAAAAAGTATACTCTTAGTATATAACTCTGATATAGTGAATGTTGATATTATATATATAAAGTATACTCTTAGTATATAACTCTGATATAGTGAATGTTGATATTATATATAAAAAGTATACTCTTAGTATATAACTCTGATATAGTGAATGTTGATATTATATATATAAAGTATACTCTTAGTATATAACTCTGATATAGTGAATGTTGATATTATATATATAAAGTATACTCTTAGTATATAACTCTGATATAGTGAATGTTGATATTATATATAAAAAGTATACTCTTAGTATATAACTCTGATATAGTGAATGTTGATATTATATATATATAAAGTATACTCTTAGTATATAACTCTGATATAGTGAATGTTGATATTATATATAAAAAGTATACTCTTAGTATATAACTCTGATATAGTGAATGTTGATATTATATATATAAAGTATACTCTTAGTATATAACTCTGATATAGTGAATGTTGATATTATATATATAAAGTATACTCTTAGTATATAACTCTGATATAGTGAATGTTGATATTATATATATAAAGTATACTCTTAGTATATAACTCTGATATAGTGAATGTTGATATTATATATATAAAGTATACTCTTAGTATATAACTCTGATATAGTGAATGTTGATATTATATATATAAAGTATACTCTTAGTATATAACTCTGATATAGTGAATGTTGATATTATATATAAAAAGTATACTCTTAGTATATAACTCTGATATAGTGAATGTTGATATTATATATATAAAGTATACTCTTAGTATATAACTCTGATATAGTGAATGTTGATATTATATATATAAAGTATACTCTTAGTATATAACTCTGATATAGTGAATGTTGATATTATATATATAAAGTATACTCTTAGTATATAACTCTGATATAGTGAATGTTGATATTATATATAAAAAGTATACTCTTAGTATATAACTCTGATATAGTGAATGTTGATATTATATATAAAAAGTATACTCTTAGTATATAACTCTGATATAGTGAATGTTGATATTATATATATAAAGTATACTCTTAGTATATAACTCTGATATAGTGAATGTTGATATTATATATAAAAAGTATACTCAGTATATAACTCTGATATAGTGAATGTTGATATTATATATAAAAAGTATACTCTTAGTATATAACTCTGATATAGTGAATGTTGATATTATATATATAAAGTATACTCTTAGTATATAACTCTGATATAGTGAATGTTGATATTATATATATAAAGTATACTCTTAGTATATAACTCTGATATAGTGAATGTTGATATTATATATAAAAAGTATACTCTTAGTATATAACTCTGATATAGTGAATGTTGATATTATATATATAGAGTATACTCTTAGTATATAACTCTGATATAGTGAATGTTGATATTATATATAAAAAGTATACTCAGTATATAACTCTGATATAGTGAATGTTGATATTATATATAAAAAGTATACTCTTAGTATATAACTCTGATATAGTGATTGTTGATATTATATATATAAAGTATACTCTTAGTATGTAACTCTGATATAGTGAATGTTGATATTATATATATAAAGTATACTCTTAGTATATAACTCTGATATAGTGAATGTTGATATTATATATAAAAAGTATACTCTTAGTATATAACTCTGATATAGTGAATGTTGATATTATATATATAAAGTATACTCTTAGTATATAACTCTGATATAGTGAATGTTGATATTATATATAAAAAGTATACTCTTAGTATATAACTCTGATATAGTGAATGTTGATATTATATATATAAAGTATACTCTTAGTATATAACTCTGATATAGTGAATGTTGATATTATATATAAAAAGTATACTCTTAGTATGTAACTCTGATATAGTGAATGTTGATATTATATATATAAAGTATACTCTTAGTATATAACTCTGATATAGTGAATGTTGATATTATATATAAAAAGTATACTCTTAGTATATAACTCTGATATAGTAAATGTTGATATTATATATATAAAGTATACTCTTAGTATATAACTCTGATATAGTGAATGTTGATATTATATATAAAAAGTATACTCTTAGTATATAACTCTGATATAGTGAATGTTGATATTATATATATAAAGTATACTCTTAGTATATAACTCTGATATAGTGAATGTTGATATTATATATATAAAGTATACTCTTAGTATATAACTCTGATATAGTGAATGTTGATATTATATATAAAAAGTATATACTCTTAGTATATAACTCTGATATAGTGAATGTTGATATTATATATATAAAGTATACTCTTAGTATATAACTCTGATATAGTGAATGTTGATATTATATATAAAAAGTATACTCTTAGTATATAACTCTGATATAGTGAATGATGATATTATATATATAAAGTATACTCTTAGTATATAACTCTGATATAGTGAATGTTGATATTATATATATAAAGTATACTCTTAGTATATAACTCTGATATAGTGAATGTTGATATTATATATATAAAGTATACTCTTAGTATATAACTCTGATATAGTGAATGTTGATATTATATATATAAAGTATACTCTTAGTATATAACTCTGATATAGTGAATGTTGATATTATATATAAAAAGTATACTCTTAGTATATAACTCTGATATAGTGAATGTTGATATTATATATATAAAGTATACTCTTAGTATATAACTCTGATATAGTGAATGTTGATATTATATATATAAAGTATACTCTTAGTATATAACTCTGATATAGTGAATGTTGATATTATATATAAAAAGTATACTCTTAGTATATAACTCTGATATAGTGAATGTTGATATTATATATAAAAAGTATACTCTTAGTATATAACTCTGATATAGTGAATGTTGATATTATATATAAAAGTATACTCTTAGTATATAACTCTGATATAGTGAATGTTAATATTATATATATAAAGTATACTCTTAGTATATAACTCTGATATAGTGAATGTTGATATTATATATAAAAAGTATACTCTTAGTATATAACTCTGATATAGTGAATGTTGATATTATATATAAAAAGTATACTCTCAGTATATAACTCTGATATAGTGAATGTTGATATTATATATAAAAAGTATACTCTTAGTATATAACTCTGATATAGTGAATGTTGATATTATATATAAAAAGTATACTCTCAGTATATAACTCTGATATAGTGAATGTTGATATTATATATAAAAAGTATACTCTTAGTATATAACTCTGATATAGTGAATGTTGATATTATATATAAAAAGTATACTCTTAGTATATAACTCTGATATAGTGAATGTTGATATTATATATAAAAAGTATACTCTTAGTATATAACTCTGATATAGTGAATGTTGATATTATATATAAAAAGTATACTCTTAGTATATAACTCTGATATAGTGAATGTTGATATTATATATAAAAAGTATACTCTTAGTATATAACTCTGATATAGTGAATGTTGATATTATATATAAAAAGTATACTCTTAGTATATAACTCTGATATAGTGAATGTTGATATTATATATATAAAGTATACTCTTAGTATATAACTCTGATATAGTGAATGTTGATATTATATATAAAAAGTATACTCTTAGTATATAACTCTGATATAGTGAATGTTGATATTATATATATAAAGTATACTCTTAGTATATAACTCTGATATAGTGAATGTTGATATTATATATATAAAGTATACTCTTAGTATATAACTCTGATATAGTGAATGTTGATATTATATATATAAAGTATACTCTTAGTATATAACTCTGATATAGTGAATGTTGATATTATATATATAAAGTATACTCTTAGTATATAACTCTGATATAGTGAATGTTGATATTATATATATAAAGTATACTCTTAGTATATAACTCTGATATAGTGAATGTTGATATTATATATATAAAGTATACTCTTAGTATATAACTCTGATATAGTGAATGTTGATATTATATATATAAAGTATACTCTTAGTATATAACTCTGATATAGTGAATGTTGATATTATATATATAAAGTATACTCTTAGTATATAACTCTGATATAGTGAATGTTGATATTATATATATAAAGTATACTCTTAGTATATAACTCTGATATAGTGAATGTTGATATTATATATATAAAGTATACTCTTAGTATATAACTCTGATATAGTGAATGTTGATATTATATATATAAAGTATACTCTTAGTATATAACTCTGATATAGTGAATGTTGATATTATATATATAAAGTATACTCTTAGTATATAACTCTGATATAGTGAATGTTGATATTATATATATAAAGTATACTCTTAGTATATAACTCTGATATAGTGAATGTTGATATTATATATATAAAGTATACTCTTAGTATATAACTCTGATATAGTGAATGTTGATATTATATATATAAAGTATACTCTTAGTATATAACTCTGATATAGTGAATGTTGATATTATATATATAAAGTATACTCTTAGTATATAACTCTGATATAGTGAATGTTGATATTATATATATAAAGTATACTCTTAGTATATAACTCTGATATAGTGAATGTTGATATTATATATATAAAGTATACTCTTAGTATATAACTCTGATATAGTGAATGTTGATATTATATATATAAAGTATACTCTTAGTATATAACTCTGATATAGTGAATGTTGATATTATATATATAAAGTATACTCTTAGTATATAACTCTGATATAGTGAATGTTGATATTATATATAAAAAGTATACTCTTAGTATATAACTCTGATATAGTGAATGTTGATATTATATATATAAAGTATACTCTTAGTATATAACTCTGATATAGTGAATGTTGATATTATATATATAAAGTATACTCTTAGTATATAACTCTGATATAGTGAATGTTGATATTATATATATAAAGTATACTCTTAGTATATAACTCTGATATAGTGAATGTTGATATTATATATATAAAGTATACTCTTAGTATATAACTCTGATATAGTGAATGTTGATATTATATATATAAAGTATACTCTCAGTATATAACTCTGATATAGTGAATGTTGATATTATATATATAAAGTATACTCTCAGTATATAACTCTGATATAGTGAATGTTGATATTATATATATAAAGTATACTCTTAGTATATAACTCTGATATAGTGAATGTTGATATTATATATATAAAGTATACTCTTAGTATATAACTCTGGTATAGTGAATGTTGATATTATATATATAAAGTATACTCTTAGTATATAACTCTGATATAGTGAATGTTGATATTATATATAAAAAGTATACTCTTAGTATATAACTCTGATATAGTGAATGTTGATATTATATATATAAAGTATACTCTTAGTATATAACTCTGATATAGTGAATGTTGATATTATATATATAAAGTATACTCTTAGTATATAACTCTGATATAGTGAATGTTGATATTATATATATAAAGTATACTCTTAGTATATAACTCTGATATAGTGAATGTTGATATTATATATATAAAGTATACTCTTAGTATATAACTCTGATATAGTGAATGTTGATATTATATATATAAAGTATACTCTTAGTATATAACTCTGATATAGTGAATGTTGATATTATATATATAAAGTATACTCTTAGTATATAACTCTGATATAGTGAATGTTGATATTATATATATAAAGTATACTCTTAGTATATAACTCTGATATAGTGAATGTTGATATTATATATATAAAGTATACTCTTAGTATATAACTCTGATATAGTGAATGTTGATATTATATATAAAAAGTATACTCTTAGTATATAACTCTGATATAGTGAATGTTGATATTATATATATAAAGTATACTCTTAGTATATAACTCTGATATAGTGAATGTTGATATTATATATATAAAGTATACTCTTAGTATATAACTCTGATATAGTGAATGTTGATATTATATATATAAAGTATACTCTTAGTATATAACTCTGATATAGTGAATGTTGATATTATATATATAAAGTATACTCTTAGTATATAACTCTGATATAGTGAATGTTGATATTATATATATAAAGTATACTCTTAGTATATAACTCTGATATAGTGAATGTTGATATTATATATATAAAGTATACTCTTAGTATATAACTCTGATATAGTGAATGTTGATATTATATATATAAAGTATACTCTTAGTATATAACTCTGATATAGTGAATGTTGATATTATATATATAAAGTATACTCTTAGTATATAACTCTGATATAGTGAATGTTGATATTATATATATAAAGTATACTCTTAGTATATAACTCTGATATAGTGAATGTTGATATTATATATATAAAGTATACTCTTAGTATATAACTCTGATATAGTGAATGTTGATATACGTGTCATGGACACATAGTTATTCCTGAGAAAGTTATTTATTGTTCTATAATGAACATGATCGTGTGTTCTTGTTCTGAACTAAAGTGAACATTATTGTTCAATAATAATCTGATATTTTTAACTAGATAAAAAATATATTTTTTAAGTATCTCCAGCAAAAATGTGATGATTGTGATGATTGTGATGATTGTGATGATTGTGATGATTGTGGTGATTGTGATGATTGTGATGATTGTGATGATTGTGATGATTGTGATGATTGTGATGATTGTGATGATTGTGATGATTGTGATGATCGTGATGATTGTGATGATTGTGATGATTGTGATGATTGTGATGATCGTGATGATTGTGATGATTGTGATGATTGTGATGATTGTGATGATTGTGATGATTGTGATGATTGTGATGATCGTGATGATTGTGGTGATTGTGATGATTGTGATGATTGTGATGATTGTGATGATTGTGATGATTGTGATGATTGTGATGATTGTGATGATTGTGATGATTGTGATGATTGTGATGATTGTGATGATTGTGATGATTGTGATGATCGTGATGATTGTGGTGATTGTGATGATTGTGATGATTGTGATGATTGTGATGATTGTGATGATTGTGATGATTGTGATGATTGTGGTGATTGTGATGATTGTGATGATTGTGATGATTGTGATGATTGTGATGATCGTGGTGATTGTGATGATCGTGATGATTGTGATGATTGTGATGATTGTGATGATTGTGATGATTGTGATGATTGTGATGATTGTGATGATCGTGATGATTGTGATGATCGTGATGATTGTGATGATTGTGATGATTGTGATGATTGTGATGATTGTGATGATCGTGATGATTGTGATGATTGTGATGATTGTGATGATCGTGATGATTGTGATGATTGTGATAATTGTGATGATTGTGATAATTACATAAATTTCCCTCATCATTCCGAACCTTCATTTTTAAAATAATATATAATAATATATCTTAAAAATGTCGCTTATATTATTTCAAAAATGATATCTTATGTGTCCCTGACACATAAGATATCATCATACGTTATATCTTTATATACTGAAAGTATACTTTAAATGTTTTTTCTTTAGGAAGCAAGATAATGATCATGGTGTAGTCGACAGGCTTTAAATCCTTTACCTGTTTATTACCTGAAATAAAATCCTTGAGACCTGGAGAGAGTTCCGGGGGTCAACGCCCCCGCGGCCCAGTTTGTGACCACATAATGAAAACACGTTTTTGCTAAACTATTCCTTGATGAACACTGCTTGTTTCCACTTAGTTTAAACCAACTGGCTTCAAATTCTTGCCTTTGTAATTACCACTTAAGAACATAAGACCAGAAGAAAGAAGGAACACTGCAGCAGGCCTACTGGCCCATGTGAGACAGGTCCAAGTCTCCTACCGGCTTAAGCCAATGCACCCCACCTAGTTTTATGTTCTTGTTACATTCACACTTAACTAAATTCTATATGTGACTATTAAAATGGTATACAATACCGACAGGTTGGTAGGTAAGACACACAGGCAACATTTAGGCCTCTTTATTCCGAAACGTTTCGCCTACACAGTAGGCTTCTTTAGTCGAATCCAGAAAGTAGGCGGGAGCAGTAGAGGTGTGAAGACGATGTAATCAGTCCATCACCCTTGAAGTCGTAGATTTGAGGTTGTCAGTCCCTCAGCCTGGAGAAGAGTTTTGTCTCAGACTAAGGAATTATGGAACAGACTATGGAACAGAACTTCTCCAGGCTGAGGGACTGACAGCCTCAAATCTACGACTTCAAGGGTGATGGACTGATTACATCGTCTTCACGTCTCTACTGCTCCTGCCTACTTTCTGTACTCGACTGAAAAAGCCTACTGTGTAGGCGAAACGTTTCGGAATAAAGAGGCCTAACTGTTGCCTATGTGTCTTACCTACCAAATTCTTTAGCCATGTTACCTTGACTATATATATATCGTTATTAACAAGCAATATGAAGATTTCTTGTGTATTTTTCACACATATATAGTATAAAATACACACATTACCAGCACATAGGAGAGACGTCCTGTGTCTGGATTATTTGTGTATTATTCCAGTCACGGTATTGTGTTTTTGTTAAGTACACCATATTATTTATGTTGTTAGGTAAGACACATATGCAACAGTTAGGTATCTTTATTATGAAACGTTTCGCCTACACAGTAGGCTTCTTCAGTCAAGTACAGAAAAGTTGATAGAAGCAGAAGATACTTGAAGACGATGTAATCAGTCCAATACACAGACTGAGGGACTGACCACCTCAAAACTTTAAGGGTGATGGACTGATTACATCGTCTTCAAGTATCTTCTGCTTCTATCAACTTTTCTGTACTTGACTGAAGAAGCCTACTGTGTAGGCGAAACGTTTCATAATAAAGATACCTAACTGTTGCATATGTGTCTTACCTAACAACCTGTCGGTATTTTATACCATTTTAATGTTCACCATATTATTTATAGTGCTGGAATAACTTTGTAGGTTGAAATGTTGGTTATATCCATGCGAATATCATTACTTGAGATATTTTCAAACCTTTCCTCCGTCTTCTGGCTCTAATAATTCTAATCTCATAAATATATTTAGGATGTACATGGATATGTGTGATATTAATATCTTGAGATGGATTAGGGAACGAATGGATTTGACAGTTGCAAACAGAGAGTTATTAGGTAGGGATTTGGAGTTATCGGGATAATAAAGGTTATTTTTTAAGAAATTGTTAAATGTTCGTGTAGACAGGGGAAGCTGTGATTTGATGGATTGGCCAGGCAGGTACAACGTGTTTTAGGAGTGAGGAAGAGTCAGTGGTGACTCTGGAGGAGGTGCTTGAGGCTGTGGATAGAATGACATGGAGTAAAGCCGCTGTGATTGATGGAATCATGACGTTAAATATTCAGAACAGGTGAGGATATAGTTTTGGAGTGGTTGGTGCTTTTATTTAATAAATGTATGAAAGAGGGGAAGGTACTTAGGGATTGGCAGAGAGCATGCATAGTTTCTTAGTACAGGGGCAAAGGAACAGAAAAGAATGAAAAAAAATATAGGGAAATAAGCCTATTGGGTATACCTGGTGAAGTGTATAGGTATTATTGAGAGAATTAAGTGTAAAGTGGAGAACAGGATCGCAGATAAACAAGGAAACTTCAGGAAAAGTAGAGGATGTGTAGACCAACTGTTTACAGTGAAGCATGTAAGTGACCAGTATTTAGATAAGGATAAAGAAGTCTTCGTTGCAGTTATGAATTTGGAAAAGGCGTATGATAGAATGGATATGGGAGCAATGTTGCAGATGTTGCAAGTGTATGGAATAGATGGTAGGTAACTGAAGACACGTTAGTGAGCTTCAGGGTAAGGTACGTAGGAGAAATGTTGTATAATTATAAAAACAGGTTGGATAAATACACGAGTGGGTGTGGATGGGTGTGGGTGGGTGTGGGTGGGTGTGACTTGGACCTGACTAGCTTGTGCTACTAGGACGGATGCCTTGCTCCTCCCTTAAGTGACGTGACTGACCTGACTAGGTCAAGGCATTGGCTTAAACCGGTGGGAGAATAGGACTTGCCTCGCATAGGCCAACAGGCCTGTTACAGTGTTCCTTCTTTCTTATGTTCTTATTGACAATTTCAACATTGTCAGTAGTATCATTAGAGGAGAAACTCAGTTTACAACCTGGTGAATATTTACTCTTTTTAACAAGTTGATTACAAGTTAACAATACGATAATTGTTTCCATATATTGTATATGTACTATTGGCAAGTGAGAAAAATATCTAGAATATTGTTCATCAATACAGAGGCTATCTAGAATATTGTTCATCAGAACAGAGGATATCTAGAATATTGTTCATCAATACAGAGGCTATCTAGAATATTGTTCATCAATACAGAGGCTATCTAGAATATTGTTCATCAGTACAGAGGCTATCTAGAATATTGTTCATCAGAACAGAGGATATCTAGAATATTGTTCATCAGTACAGAGGATATCTAGAATATTGTTCATCAATACAGAGGATATCTAGAATATTGTTCATCAGTACAGAGGATATCTAGAATATTGTTCATCAATACAGAGGATATCTAGAATATTGTTCATCAATACAGAGGATATCTAGAATATTGTTCATCAATACAGAGGATATCAAGAATATTGTTCATCAATACAGAGGATATCTAGAATATTGTTCATCAATACAGAGGATATCTAGAATATTGTTCATCAGTACAGAGGATATCTAGAATATTGTTCATCAATATAGACGATATCTAGAATATTGTTCATCATTATAGAGGATATCTAGAATATTGTTCATCATTATAGAGGATATCTAGAATATTGTTCATCATTATAGAGGATATCTAGAATATTGTTCATCATTATAGAGGATATCTAGAATATTGTTCATCAATATAGAGGATATCTAGAATATTGTTCATCATTATAGAGGATATCTAGAATATTGTTCATCATTATAGAGGATATCTAGAATATTGTTCATCATTATAGAGGATATCTAGAATATTGTACATCAATATAGAGGATATCTAGAATATTGTTCATCAATACAGAGGATATCTAGAATATTGTTCATCAATACAGAGGATATCTAGAATATTGTTCATCAATATAGAGGATATCTAGAATATTGTTCATCAATATAGAGGATATCTAGAATATTGTTCATCAATACAGAGGATATCTAGAATATTGTTCATCAATACAGAGGATATCTAGAATATTGTTCATCATTATAGAGGATATCTAGAATGCTGTTCATCAATATAGAGGATATCTAGAATATTGTTCATCAATACAGAGGCTATCTAGAATATTGTTCATCAATATAGAGGATATCTAGAATATTGTTCATCAATACAGAGGCTATCTAGAATATTGTTCATCAATATAGAGGATATCTAGAATATTGTTCATCAATATAGAGGATATCTAGAATATTGTTCATCAATACAGAGGCTATCTAGAATATTGTTCATCAATATAGAGGATATCTAGAATATTGTTCATCAATACAGAGGCTATCTAGAATATTGTTCATCAATATAGAGGATATCTAGAATATTGTTCATCAATATAGAGGATATCTAGAATATTGTTCATCAATACAGAGGCTATCTAGAATATTGTTCATCAATATAGAGGATATCTAGAATATTGTTCATCAATACAGAGGCTATCTAGAATATTGTTCATCAATATAGAGGATATCTAGAATATTGTTCATCAATATAGAGGATATCTAGAATATTGTTCATCAATACAGAGGATATCTAGAATATTGTTCATCAATACAGAGGCTATCTAGAATATTGTTCATCAATATAGAGGATATCTAGAATATTGTTCATCAATACAGAGGCTATCTAGAATATTGTTCATCAATACAGAGAATATCTAGAATATATTTCATCAACACAGAGTAACACACATTAAACACACTGTATTATTCACTTGTTGGAAGACTTAGGATGTGTAGCCAGGATTCTGTGTTAGGAAACTTAGAAAAAATGTATGTAATTACGTCCAATGAATATTTATTGATTAATGTTTATGTGAAGGTCAAAATAACATTCTGTATGTCAGAGCCTAATACTGAGTATAAGTCAGAGCCTAATACTGAGTATAAGTCAGAGCCTAATACTGAGTATATGTCAGAGCCTAATACTGAGTATATGTCAGAGCCTAATACTGAGTATATGTCAGAGCCTAATACTGAGTATATGTCAGAGCCTAATACTGAGTATAAGTCAGAGCCTAATACTGAGTATATGTCAGAGCCTAATACTGAGTATATGTCAGAGCCTAATACTGAGTATAAGTCAGAGCCTAATACTGAGTATAAGTCAGAGCCTAATACTGAGTATAAGACAGAGCCTAATACTGAGTATAAGACAGAGCCTAATACTGAATATAAGTCAGAGCCTAATACTGAGTATAAGTCAGAGCCTAATACTGAGTATAAGACAGAGCCTAATACCGAGTATAAGACAGAGCCTAATACCGAGTATAAGTCAGAGCCTAATACTGAATATAAGTCAGAGCCTAATACCGAGTATAAGTCAGAGCCTAATACTGAGTATAAGTCAGAGCCTAATACTGAGTATAAGTCAGAGCCTAATACTGAGTATAAGTCAGAGCCTAATACTGAGTATAAGTCAGAGCCTAATACTGAGTATAAGTCAGAGTCTAATACTGAGTATAAGTCAGAGCCTAATACTGAGTATATGTCAGAGCCTAATACTGAGTATATGTCAGAGCCTAATACTGAGTATAAGTCAGAGCCTAATACTGAGTATAAGACAGAGCCTAATACTGAGTATAAGACAGAGCCTAATACTGAATATAAGTCAGAGCCTAATACTGAGTATAAGTCAGAGCCTAATACTGAGTATAAGACAGAGCCTAATACCGAGTATAAGACAGAGCCTAATACCGAGTATAAGTCAGAGCCTAATACTGAATATAAGTCAGAGCCTAATACCGAGTATAAGTCAGAGCCTAATACTGAGTATAAGTCAGAGCCTAATACTGAGTATAAGTCAGAGCCTAATACTGAGTATAAGTCAGAGCCTAATACTGAGTATAAGTCAGAGCCTAATACTGAGTATAAGTCAGAGTCTAATACTGAGTATAAGTCAGAGCCTAATACTGAGTATAAGTCAGAGCCTAATACTGAGTATAAGTCAGAGCCTAATACTGAGTATAAGTCAGAGTCTAATACTGAGTATAAGTCATCAATATAGAGGATATCTAGAATATTGTTCATCAATACAGAGGCTATCTAGAATATTGTTCATCAATATAGAGGATATCTAGAATATTGTTCATCAATACAGAGGCTATCTAGAATATTGTTCATCAATATAGAGGATATCTAGAATATTGTTCATCAATACAGAGGCTATCTAGAATATTGTTCATCAATATAGAGGATATCTAGAATATTGTTCATCAATATAGAGGATATCTAGAATATTGTTCATCAATACAGAGGCTATCTAGAATATTGTTCATCAATATAGAGGATATCTAGAATATTGTTCATCAATACAGAGGCTATCTAGAATATTGTTCATCAATATAGAGGATATCTAGAATATTGTTCATCAATACAGAGGCTATCTAGAATATTGTTCATCAATATAGAGGATATCTAGAATATTGTTCATCAATATAGAGGATATCTAGAATATTGTTCATCAATACAGAGGCTATCTAGAATATTGTTCATCAATATAGAGGATATCTAGAATATTGTTCATCAATACAGAGGCTATCTAGAATATTGTTCATCAATATAGAGGATATCTAGAATATTGTTCATCAATATAGAGGATATCTAGAATATTGTTCATCAATACAGAGGCTATCTAGAATATTGTTCATCAATATAGAGGATATCTAGAATATTGTTCATCAATACAGAGGCTATCTAGAATATTGTTCATCAATATAGAGGATATCTAGAATATTGTTCATCAATATAGAGGATATCTAGAATATTGTTCATCAATACAGAGGATATCTAGAATATTGTTCATCAATACAGAGGCTATCTAGAATATTGTTCATCAATATAGAGGATATCTAGAATATTGTTCATCAATACAGAGGATATCTAGAATATTGTTCATCAATACAGAGGCTATCTAGAATATTGTTCATCAATACAGAGGCTATCTAGAATATTGTTCATCAATACAGAGGATATCTAGAATATTGTTCATCAGTACAGAGGATATCTAGAATATTGTTCATCAGTACAGAGGCTATCTAGAATATATTTCATCAACACAGAGTAACACACATTAAACACACTGTATTATTCACTTGTTGAAAGACTTAGGATGTGCAGCCATGATTCTGTGTTAGGAAACTTAGAAAAAATATATGTAATTACTTCCAATGAATATTTATTGATTAAAGTTTATGTGAAGGTGAAAATAGAGCCTAATACTGAGTATAAGTCAGAGTCTAATACTGAGTATAAGTCAGAGCCTAATACTGAGTATAAGTCAGAGTCTAATACTGAGTATATGTCAGAGCCTAATACTGAGTATATGTCAGAGCCTAATACTGAGTATATGTCAGAGCCTAATACTGAGTATAAGTCAGAGCCTAATACTGAGTATATGTCAGAGCCTAATACTGAGTATATGTCAGAGCCTAATACTGAGTATAAGTCAGAGCCTAATACTGAGTATAAATCAGAGCCTAATACTGAGTATAAGACAGAGCCTAATACTGAGTATAAGACAGAGCCTAATACTGAGTATAAGTCAGAGCCTAATACTGAGTATAAGTCAGAGCCTAATACTGAGTATAAGACAGAGCCTAATACCGAGTATAAGACAGAGCCTAATACCGAGTATAAGTCAGAGCCTAATACTGAATATAAGTCAGAGCCTAATACCGAGTATAAGTCAGAGCCTAATACTGAGTATAAGTCAGAGCCTAATACTGAGTATAAGTCAGAGCCTAATACTGAGTATAAGTCAGAGCCTAATACTGAGTATAAGTCAGAGCCTAATACTGAGTATAAGTCAGAGCCTAATACTGAGTATAAGTCAGAGCCTAATACCGAGTATAAGTCAGAGCCTAATACTGAGTATAAGTCAGAGCCTAATACTGAGTATAAGTCAGAGCCTAATACTGAGTATAAGTCAGAGCCTAATACTGAGTATAAGTCAGAGCCTAATACTGAGTATAAGTCAGAGTCTAATACTGAGTATAAGTCAGAGTCTAATACTGAGTATAAGTCAGAGCCTAATACTGAGTATAAGTCAGAGCCTAATACTGAGTATAAGTCAGAGCCTAATACTGAGTATAAGTCAGAGCCTAATACTGAGTATAAGTCAGAGCCTAATACTGAGTATAAGACAGAGCCTAATACTGAGTATAAGTCAGAGCCTAATACTGAGTATAAGTCAGAGCCTAATACTGAGTATAAGTCAGAGCATAATACCGAGTATAAGTCAGAGCCTAATACTGAGTATAAGTCAGAGCCTAATACTGAGTATAAGTCAGAGCCTAATACTGAGTATAAGACAGAGCCTAATACTGAGTATAAGTCAGAGCCTAATACTGAGTATAAGTCAGAGCCTAATACTGAGTATAAGTCAGAGCCTAATACTGAGTATAAGTCAGAGCCTAATACTGAGTATAAGTCAGAGCCTAATACTGAGTATAAGACAGAGCCTAATATTGAGTATAAGTCAGAGCCTAATACTGAGTATAAGTCAGAGCCTAATACTGAGTGTAATTCAGAGCCTAATACTGAGTAAAAGTCAGAGCCTAATACTGAGTATAAGTCGGAGCCTAATACTGAGTATAAGTCGGAGCCTAATACTGAGTATAAGTCAGAGCCTAATACTGAGTATAACTCGGAGCCTAATACTGAGTATAAGTCAGAGCCTAATAATGAGTATAAGTCAGAGCCTAATACTGAGTATAAGTCAGAGCCTAATACTGAGTATAAGTCAGAGCCTAATAATGGGTATAAGACAGAGCCTAATACTGAGTATAAGACAGAGCCTAATACTGAGTATAAGACAGAGCCTAATACTGAGTATAAGTCAGAGCCTAATACTGAGTATAAGACAGAGCCTAATACTGAGTATAAGACAGAGCCTAATACTGAGTATAAGACAGAGCCTAATACTGAGTATAAGTCAGAGCCTAATACTGAGTATAAGACAGAGCCTAATACTGAGTATAAGACAGAGCCTAATACTGAGTATAAGTCAGAGCCTAATACTGAGTATAAGTCAGAGCCTAATACTGAGTATAAGACAGAGCCTAATACCGAGTACAAGACAGAGCCTAATACTGAGTATAAGACAGAGCCTAATACTGAGTATAAGACAGAGCCTAATACTGAGTATAAGACAGAGCCTAATACTGAGTATAAGTCAGAGCCTAATACTGAGTATAAGACAGAGCCTAATACTGAGTATAAGACAGAGCCTAATACTGAGTATAAGTCAGAGCCTAATACTGAGTATAAGTCAGAGCCTAATACTGAGTATAAGTCAGAGCCTAATACTGAGTATAAGAGAGAGCCTAATACTGAGTATAAGTCAGAGCCTAATACTGAGTATAAGTCAGAGCCTAATACTGAGTATAAGTCAGAGCCTAATACTGAGTATAAGTCAGAGCCTAATACTGAGTATAAGTCAGAGCCTAATACTGAGTATAAGACAGAGCCTAATACTGAGTATAAGACAGAGCCTAATACTGAGTATAAGACAGAGTCTAATACTGAGTATAAGTCAGAGCCTAATACTGAGTATAAGTCCGAGCCTAATACCGGGTATAAGTCAGAGCCTAATACCGAGTATAAGTCAAAGCCTAATACTGAGTATAAGACAGAGCCTAACACCGAGTACAAGTCAAAGCCTAATACTGAGTATAAGACAGAGCCAAATACCGAGTATAAGTCAGAGCCTAATACTGAGTATAAGTCAGAGCCTAATACCAAGTATAAGTCAGAGCCTAATACCGAGTATAAGTCAAAGCCTAATACTGAGTATAAGACAGAGCCTAATACCGAGTATAAGTCAGAGCCTAATACTGAATATAATTCAGAGCCTAATACCGAGTATAAGTCAGAGCCTAATATTGAGTATAAGTCAGAGCCTAATACCGAGTATAAGTCAAAGCCTAATACCGAGTATAAGTCAGAGCCTAATACCGAGTATAAGTCAGAGCCTAATACTGAGTGTAAGTCAGAGCCTAATAACGAGTATAAGTCAGAGCTTAATACCGAGTATAAGTCAGAGCCTAATGCCGAGTATAAGTCAGAGCCTAATACCGAGTATAAGACAGAGCCTAATACCGAGTATAAGTCAGAGCCCAATACCGAGTGTAAGTCAGAGCCTAATACTGAGTATAAGTCAGAGCCTAATACCGAGTATAAGTCAGAGCTTAATACCGAGTATAAGTCAGAGCCTAATACCGAGTATAAGTCAGAGCATAATACCGAGTATAAGTCAGAGCCTAATACCGAGAATAAGACAGAGCCTAATACCCAGTATAAGTCAGAGCCTAATACCGAGTATAAGTCAGAGCCCAATATCGAGTATAAGACAGAGACTAATACTGAGTATAAGACAGAGCCTAATACTGCGCATAAGACAGAGCCTAATACCCAGTATAAGTCAGAGCCTAATACCGAGTTTAAGACAGAGCCTAATACTGAGTATAAGACAGAGCCTAATACTGAGTATAAGACAGAGTCTAATACTGAGTATAAGACAGAGCCTAACACTGAGTACAAGACAGAGCCTAATACTGAGTATAAGGCAGAGCCTAATACTGAGTATAAGACAGAGCCTAATACCGAGTATAAGACAGAGCCTAATACTGAGTATAAGACAGAGCCTAATACTGAGTATAAGACAGAGTCTAATACTGAGTAAAAGACAGAGTTTAATACTAAGTATAAGACAGAGCCTAATACTGAGTATAAGACAGAGCCTAATACTGAGTATAAGACAGAGTCTAATACTGAGTAAAAGATAGAGCCTAATACTGAGTATAAGGCAGAGCCTAATACTGAGTATAAGACAGAGCCTAATACTGAGTATAAGACAGAGCCTAATACTAAGTGTAAGACAGAGTCTAGTACTGAGTAAAAGACAGAGCCTAATGCTGAGTATAAGACAGAGATTAATACTGAGTATAAGACAGAGTCTAATACTGAGTAAAAGACAGAGCCTAATACTGAGTATAAGACAGAGCCTAATACTGAGTATAAGACAGAGCCTAATACTGAGTATAAGACAGAGCCTAATACTAAGTATAAGACAGAGTCTAATACTGAGTAAAAGACAGAGCCTAATACTGAGTATAAGACAGAGCCTAATACTGAGTATATGACAGAGTCTAATACTGAGTAAAAGACAGAGTTTAATACTGAGTATAAGACAGAGCCTAATACTGAGTATAAGACAGAGTCTAATACTGAGTAAAAGACAGAGTTTAATACTGAGTATAAGACAGAGCCTAATACTGAGTATAAGACAGAGTCTAATACTGAGTAAAAGACAGAGTTTAATAGTGAGTATAAGACAGAGTCTAATACTGAGTAAAAGACAGAGTTTAATACTGAGTATAAGACAGAGCCTAATACTGAGTATAAGACAGAGTCTAATACTGAGTAAAAGACAAAGTTTAATACTGAGTATAAGACAGAGCCTAATACTGAGTATAAGACAGAGTCTAATACTGAGTAAAAGACAGAGTTTAATACTGAGTATAAGACAGAGCCTAATACTGAGTATAAGACAGAGTCTAATACTGAGTAAAAGACAGAGTTTAATACTGAGTATAAGACAGAGCCTAATACTGAGTATAAGACAGAGTCTAATACTGAGTAAAAGACAGAGTTTAATACTGAGTATAAGACAGAGTCTAATAGTGAGTAAAAGACAGAGTTTAATACTGAGTATAAGACAGAGCCTAATACTGAGTATAAGACAGAGCCTAATACTGAGTATAAGACAGAGTCTAATACTGAGTAAAAGACAGAGTTTAATACTGAGTATAAGACAGAGCCTAATACAGAGTATAAGACAGAGCCTAGTACTGAGTATAAGACAGAGTCTAATACTGAGTAAAAGACAGAGTTTAATACTGAGTATAAGACAGAGTCTAATACTGAGTAAAAGACAGAGTTTAATACTGAGTATAAGACAGAGTCTAATACTGAGTATAAGACAGAGTCTAATACTGAGTATAAGACAGAGTCTAATACTGAGTATAAGACAGAGCCTAATACTGAGTATAAGACAGAGTCTAATACTGAGTATAAGACAGAGTCTAATACTGAGTATAAGACAGAGCCTAATACTGAGTATAAGACAGAGCCTAATACTGAGTATAAGACAGAGTCTAATACTGAGTATAAGACAGAGTCTAATACTGAGTATAAGACAGAGTCTAATACTGAGTATAAGTCAGAGCCTAATACTGAGTATAAGACAGAGCCTAATACTGAGTATAAGACAGAGTCTAATACTGAGTATAAGACAGAGCCTAATACTGAGTATAAGACAGAGCCTAATACTGAGTATAAGACAGAGCCTAATACTGAGTATAAGACAGAGCCTAATACTGAGTATAAGACAGAGTCTAATACTGAGTATAAGACAGAGTCTAATACTGAGTATAAGACAGAGTCTAATACTGAGTATAAGACAGAGTCTAATACTGAGTATAAGACAGAGCCTAATACTGAGTATAAGACAGAGCCTAATACTGAGTATAAGACAGAGACTAATACTGAGTATAAGACAGAGCCTAATACTGAGTATAAGACAGAGTCTAATACTGAGTATAAGACAGAGTCTAATACTGAGTATAAGACAGAGTCTAATACTGAGTATAAGACAGAGTCTAATACTGAGTATAAGACAGAGCCTAATACTGAGTATAAGACAGAGTCTAATACTGAGTATAAGACAGAGACTAATACTGAGTATAAGACAGAGCCTAATACTGAGTATAAGACAGAGTCTAATACTGAGTATAAGACAGAGTCTAATACTGAGTATAAGACAGAGTCTAATACTGAGTATAAGTCAGAGTCTAATACTGAGTATAAGACAGAGTCTAATACTGAGTATAAGACAGAGTCTAATACTGAGTATAAGACAGAGTCTAATACTGAGTATAAGACAGAGTCTAATACTGAGTATAAGACAGAGTCTAATACTGAGTATAAGACAGAGCCTAATACTGAGTATAAGACAGAGCCTAATACTGAGTATAAGACAGAGCCTAATACTGAGTATAAGACAGAGACTAATACTGAGTATAAGACAGAGCCTAATACTGAGTATAAGACAGAGACTAATACTGAGTATAAGACAGAGACTAATACTGAGTATAAGACAGAGCCTAATACTGAGTATAAGACAGAGCCTAATACTGAGTATAAGACAGAGACTAATACTGAGTATAAGACAGAGCCTAATACTGAGTATAAGACAGAGCCTAATACTGAGTATAAGACAGAGACTAATACTGAGTATAAGACACAAATGTCAAAGATACACACCATTGTTCATTGTTCATTAAAGTGAAGGATACACACCATTGTTCATTGTTCATTCAAGTGAAGGATAACCACCATTGTGTACCCTGGACTAGCACCAAACATTTACTTCCGAGTAGTTCTACATCTCAGAGTAGCATTGTATGTTCCTCTACTAACAAGAATGATGCTCAAAATATTTCAAATATGAGTCTTTGTATTTATAAACTTGACAATGTTATTGTCCAGAATATTGTTCATAATAATCAAAGTATAAATATTTTTTTAATAAAACATGGAGTGAGTTTTTGATCAGTGGAATAATTTAACTCGATGTTGGAATAGTTGGTGCGTTCCACCGGTATTTGTGAGGTGTTGTCACCTTGTGTGGGAGGTGTTGTCACCTTGTGTGGGAGGTGTTGTCACCTTGTGTGGGAGGTGTTGTCACCTTGTGTGGGAGGTGTTGTCACCTTGTGTGGGAGGTGTTGTCACCTTGTGTGGTAGGTGTTGTCACTTTGTATGTGAGGTGTTGTCACCTTGTATGTGAGGTGTTGTCACCTTGTATGTGAGGTGTTGTCACCTTGTATGTGAGGTGTTGTCACCTTGTATGTGAGGTGTTGTCACCTTGCATGTGAGGTGTTGTCACCTTGTATGTGAGGTGTTGTCACCTTGTATGTGAGGTGTTGTCACCTTGTATGTGAGGTGTTGTCACCTTGTATGTGAGGTGTTGTCACCTTGCATGTGAGGTGTTGTCACCTTGTATGTGAGGTGTTGTCACCTTGTATGTGAGGTGTTGTCACCTTGTGTGTGAGGTGTTGTCACCTTGTATGTGAGGTGTTGTCACCTTGTATGTGAGGTGTTGTCACCTTGTATGTGAGGTGTTGTCACCTTGTATGTGAGGTGTTGTCACCTTGTATGTGAGGTGTTGTCACCTTGTATGTGAGGTGTTGTCACCTTGTGTGTGAGGTGTTGTCACCTTGTATGTGAGGTGTTGTCACCTTGTATGTGAGGTGTTGTCACCTTGTATGTGAGGTGTTGTCACCTTGTATGTGAGGTGTTGTCACCTTGTATGTGAGGTGTTGTCACCTTGTGTGTGAGGTGTTGTCACCTTGTGTGTGAGGTGTTGTCACCTTGTATGTGAGGTGTTGTCACCTTGTATGTGAGGTGTTGTCACCTTGTATGTGAGGTGTTGTCACCTTGTATGTGAGGTGTTGTCACCTTGTATGTGAGGTGTTGTCACCTTGTATGTGAGGTATTGTCACCTTCTATGGGAGGTGTTGTCACCTTGTATGTGAGGTGTTGTCACCTTGTATGTGAGGTGTTGTCACCTTGTATGTGAGGTGTTGTCACCTTGTATGTGAGGTGTTGTCACCTTGTATGGGAGGTGTTGTCACCTTGTATGTGAGGTGTTGTCACCTTGTATGGGAGGTGTTGTCACCTTGTATGTGAGGTGTTGTCACCTTCTATGAGAGGTGTGTCACCTTTTATGAGAGGTGTTGTCACCTTGTATGGTAGGTGTTGTCACCTTGTATGTGAGGTGTTGTCACCTTGTATGTGAGGTGTTGTCACCTTGTATGGGAGGTGTTGTCACCTTGTATGGGAGGTGTTGTCACCTTGTATGTGAGGTGTTGTCACCTTGTATGGGAGGTGTTGTCACCTTGTATGGGAGGTGTTGTCACTTTGTATGTGAGGTGTTGTCACCTTGTGTGAGGTGTTGTCACCTTGTGTGAGGTGTTGTCACCTTGTGTGAGGTGTTGTCACCTTGTGTGAGGTGTTGTCACCTTGTGTGAGGTGTTGTCACCTTGTGTGAGGTGTTGTCACCTTGTGTGAGGTGTTGTCACCTTGTGTGAGGTGTTGTCACCTTGTATGTGAGGTGTTGTCACCTTGTATGTGAGGTGTTGTCACCTTGTATGTGAGGTGTTGTCACCTTGTATGTGAGGTGTTGTCACCTTGTATGTGAGGTGTTGTCACCTTGTATGTGAGGTGTTGTCACCTTGTATGTGAGGTGTTTTCACCTTGTATGTGAGGTGTTGTCACCTTGTATGTGAGGTGTTGTCACCATGTAGGTGAGGTGTTGTCACCTATTATGTGAGGTGTTGTCACTTTGTATGAGAGGTGTGTCACCTTGTATGTGAGGTGTTGTCACCTTGTATGTGAGGTGTTGTCACCTTGTATGTGAGGTGTTGTCACCTTGTATGTGAGGTGTTGTCACCTTGTATGTGAGGTGTTGTCACCTTGTATGTGAGGTGTTGTCACCTTGTATGTGAGGTGTTGTCACCTTGTATGTGAGGTGTTGTCACCTTGTATGTGAGGTGTTGTCACCTTGTATGTGAGGTGTTGTCACCTTGTATGTGAGGTGTTGTCACCTTGTATGTGAGGTGTTGTCACCTTGTATGTGAGGTGTTGTCACCTTGTATGTTGTCACCTTGTATGTGAGGTGTTGTCACCTTGTGTGGGAGGTGTTGTCACCTTGTATGTGAGGTGTTGTCACCTTGTATGTCAGGTGTTGTCACCTTGTATGTGAGTTGTTGTCACCTTGTATGTGAGGTGTTGTCACCTTGTATGTGAGGTGTTGTCACCTTGTATGTGAGGTGTTGTCACCTTGTGTGGGAGGTGTTGTCACCTTGTATGTGAGGTGTTGTCACCTTGTGTGTGAGGTGTTGTCACCTTGTATGTGAGGTGTTGTCACCTTGTATGTGAGGTGTTGTCACCTTGTATGTGAGGTGTTGTCACCTTGTATGTGAGGTGTTGTCACCTTGTGTGGGAGGTGTTGTCACCTTGTGTGTGAGGTGTTGTCACCTTGTGTGGGAGGTGTTGTCACCTTGTATGTGAGGTGTTGTCACCTTGTATGTGAGGTGTTGTCACCTTGTATGTGAGGTGTTGTCACCTTGTGTGGGAGGTGTTGTCACCTTGTGTGTGAGGTGTTGTCACCTTGTATGTGAGGTGTTGTCACCTTGTATGTGAGTTGTTGTCACCTTGTATGTGAGGTGTTGTCACCTTGTATGTGAGGTGTTGTCACCTTGTATGTGAGGTGTTGTCACCTTGTGTGGGAGGTGTTGTCACCTTGTATGTGAGGTGTTGTCACCTTGTGTGGGAGGTGTTGTCACCTTGTATGTGAGGTGTTGTCACCTTGTATGTGAGGTGTTGTCACCTTGTATGTGAGGTGTTGTCACCTTGTATGTGAGGTGTTGTCACCTTGTATGTGAGGTGTTGTCACCTTGTATGTGAGGTGTTGTCACCTTGTGTGTGAGGTGTTGTCACCTTGTGTGGGAGGTGTTGTCACCTTGTATGTTAGGTGTTGTCACCTTGTATGTGAGGTGTTGTCACCTTGTATGGGAGGTGTTGTCACCTTGTATGTGAGTTGTTGTCACCTTGTATGTGGGGTGTTGTCACCTTGTGTGGGAGGTGTTGTCACCTTGTATGTGAGGTGTTGTCACCTTGTGTGGGAGGTGTTGTCACCTTGTATGTGAGGTGTTGTCACTTTATATGGGAGGTGTTGTCACCTTGTATGTGAGTTGTTGTCACCTTGCATGTGAGGTGTTGTCACCTTGTATGTGAGGTGTTGTCACCTTGTGAGGGAGGTGTTGTCACCTTGTATGTGAGGTGTTGTCACCTTGTATGTGAGGTGTTGTCACCTTGTATGTGAGGTGTTGTCACCTTGTGTGTGAGGTGTTGTCACCTTGTGAGGGAGGTGTTGTCACCTTGTATGTGAGGTGTTGTCACCTTGTATGTGAGGTGTTGTCACCTTGTGTGGGAGGTGTTGTCACCTTGTGTGGGAGGTGTTGTCACCTTGTATGTGAGGTGTTGTCACCTTGTATGGGAGGTGTTGTCACCTTGTATATGAGGTGTTGTCACCTTGTATGGGAGGTGTTG
This sequence comes from Cherax quadricarinatus, assembly GCF_038502225.1. NCBI lineage: Eukaryota > Metazoa > Arthropoda > Malacostraca > Decapoda > Parastacidae > Cherax > Cherax quadricarinatus. The sequence continues at coordinate 200,430 of NW_027195053.1, forward strand.
TCACCTTGTATGTGAGGTGTTGTCACCTTGTATGGGAGGTGTTGTCACCTTGTATGTGAGGTGTTGTCACCTTGTATGGGAGGTGTTGTCACCTTGTGTGGGAGGTGTTGTCACCTTGTATGTGAGGTGCTGTCACCTTGTGTGGGAGGTGTTGTCACCTTGTATGTGAGGTGTTGTCAACTTGTGTGGGAGGTGTTGTCACCTTGTATGTGAGGTGTTGTCACCTTGTATGTGAGGTGTTGTCACCTTGTATGTGAGGTGTTGTCACCTTGTGTGGGAGGTGTTGTCACCTTGTGTGAGAGGTGTTGCCACCTTGTATGTGAGTTGTTGTCACCTTGTGTGGGAAGTGTTGTCACCTTGTATGTGAGGTGTTGTCACCTTGTATGTGACAACGTTGTCACCTTGTATGTTAGGTGTTGTCACCTTGTGTGGGAGGTGTTGTCACCTTGTATGTGAGGTGTTGTCACCTTGTATGTGAGGTGTTGTCACCTTGTGTGGGAGGTGTTGTCACCTTGTGTGGGAGGTGTTGCCACCTTGTATGTGAGTTGTTGTCACCTTGTGTGGGAAGTGTTGTCACCTTGTATGTGAGATGTTGTCACCTTGTATGTGAGGTGTTGTCACCTTGTGTGGGAGGTGTTGTCACCTTGTGTGGGAGGTGTTGCCACCTTGTATGTGAGCTGTTGTCACCTTGTATGTGAGGTGTTGTCACCTTGTATGTGAGTTGTTGTCACCTTGTATGTGAGGTTTTGTCACCTTGTATGTGAGGTGTTGTCACCTTGTATGTGAGGTGTTGTCACCTTGTATGTGAGGTGTTGTCACCTTGTGTGGGAGGTGTTGTCACCTTGTATGTGAGGTGTTGTCACCTTGTGTGGGAGGTGTTGTCACCTTGTGTGGGAGGTGTTGTCACCTTGTATGTGAGGTGTTGTCACCTTGTGTGGGAGGTGTTGTCACCTTGTATGTGAGGTGTTGTAACCTTGCATGTGAGGTGTTGTCACCTTGTATGTGAGGTGTTGTCACCTTGTATGTGAGGTGTTGTCACCTTGTATGTGAGGTGTTGTCACCTTGTATGGGAGGTGTTTTCACCTTGTATGTGAGGTGTTGTCACCTAGTATGTGAGGTGTTGTCACCTTGTATGTGAGGTGTTGTCACCTTGTATGGGAGGTGTTTTCACCTTGTATGTGAGGTGTTGTCACCTAGTATGGGAGGTGTTGTCACCTTGTGTGGGAGGTGTTGTCACCTTGTATGTGAGGTGTTGTCACCTTGTATGGGAGGTGTTGTCACCTTGTATGTGAGGTGTTGTCACCTAGTATGTGAGTTGTTGTCACCTTGTGTGGGAAGTGTTGTCACCTTGTATGTGAGGTGTTGACACCTTGTATGGGAGGTGTTGTCACCTAGTATGTGAGGTGTTGTCACCTTGTATGGGAGGTGTTGTCACCTAGTATGCGAGGTGTTGTCACCTTGTGTGGGAGGTGTTGTCACCTCGTATGTGAGGTGTTGTCACCTAGTATGTGAGGTGTTGTCACCTTGTATGTGAGGTGTTGTCACCTTGTATGAGAGGTGTTGTCACCTTGTGTTGGGGGTGTTGCCAAATTGTATGTGAGGTGTTGTCACCTTTTATGTGAGGTGTTGTCACCTTGTATGAGAGGTGTTGTCACCTTGTATGTGAGGTGTTGTCACCTTGTATGAGAGGTGTTGTCACCTTTTATCTGAGGTGTTGTCACCTTGAATGTGAGGTGTTGTCACCTTGTATGGGAGGTGTTGCGACCTTGTATGAGAGGTGTTGTCACCTTGTGTGGGAAGTGTTGTCACCTTGTATGTGAGGTGTTTTCACCTTGTATGAGAGGTGTTGTCACCTTGTATGGGAAGTGTTGTCACCTTGTATGAGAGGTGTTGTCACCTTGTATGAGAGGTGTTGTCACCTTGTATGTGAGGTGTTGTCACCTTGTATGTGAGGTGTTGTCACCTTGTATGAGAGGTGTTGTCACCTTGTATGTGAGGTGTTGTCACCTTGTATGAGAGGTGTTGTCACCTTTTATCTGAGGTGTTGTCACCTTGAATGTGAGGTGTTGTCACCTTTTATGGGAGGTGTTGTCATCTTGTATGTGAGGTGTTGTCACATTGAATGTGAGGTGTTGTCACCTTGTATGAGAGGTGTTCTCACATTGTATGGGAATTGTTGTCACCTTGTATGAGAGGTGTTGTCACCTTGTATGATAGGTGTTGTCACCTTGTATGTGAGGTGTTGTCACCTTGTATGGGAAGTGTTGTCACCTTGTATGAGAGGTGTTGTCACCTTGCATGGGAAGTGTTGTCACCTTGTATGAGAGGTGTTGTCACCTTGTATGAGAGTTGTGTCACCTTGTACGAGAGGTGTTGTCACCTTCTATGAGAGGTGTTGTCACCTTGCATGAGAGGTGTTGTCACTTTGTATGAGAGGTGTTGTCACCTTGTTTGAGAGGTGTGTCACCTTGTATAAGAGGTGTGTCACCTTCTATGCGAGGTGTGTCACATTCTATGAGAGTGTTGTCACCTTGTATGAGAGGTGTTGTCACCTTGTATGAGAGGTGTGTCACCTTGTATGAGAGGTGTGTCACCTTGTATGAGAGGTGTTGTCACCTTCTATGTGAGGTGTTGTCACCTTGTATGTGAGGTGCTGTCACCGTGTATGGGATGTGTTGTCACCTTGTGTGAGAGGTGTTGTCACCTTGTATGGGAGGTGTTGTCACTTAGTATGTGAGGTGTTGTCACCTTGCATTGGATGTGTTGTCACCTTGTGTGAGAGGTGTTGTCACCTTTTGTGGGAGGTGTTGTCACCTTGTATATGACATGTTGCCACCTTGTATGTGACGTGTTGTCACCTTGTATGATAGGTGTTGTCACCTTGCATGTGAGGTGCTGTCACCTTGTATGGGAGGTGTTGTCACCTTGTATGAGAGGTGTTGTCACCTTGTATGTGAGGTGCTGTCACCTTGTATGGGAGGTGTTGTCACCTTGTATGTGAGGTGTTGTCACCTTGTATGTGAGGTGTGGTCACCTTGTATGTGAGTTGTTGTCACCTTGTATGTGAGGTGTTGTCACCTTGTGTGGGAGGTGTTGTCACCTTGTATGTGAGGTGTTGTCACCTTGTATGTGAGGTGTTGTCACCATGTATGTGAGTTGTTGTCACCTTGTATGTGAGGTGTTGTCACCTTGTATGTGAGGTGTTGTCACCTTGTATGTGAGGTGTTGTCACCTTGTGTGGGAGGTGTTGTCACCTTGTATGTGAGGTGTTGTCACCTTGTATGTGAGGTGTTGTCACCTTGTGTGGGAGGTGTTGTCACCTTGTGTGTGAGGTGTTGTCACCTTGTATGTGAGGTGTTGTCACCTTGTATGTGAGTTGTTGTCACCTTGTATGTGAGGTGTTGTCACCTTGTATGTGAGGTGTTGTCACCTTGTATGAGAGGTGTTGTCACCTTGTATGTGAGGTGCTGTCACCTTGTATGGGAGGTGTTGTCACCTTGTATGTGAGGTGTTGTCACCTTGTATGTGAGGTGTTGTCACCTTGTATGTGAGGTGTTGTCACCTTGTATGTGAGGTGTTGTCACCTTGTATGTGAGGTGTTGTCACCTTGTATGTGAGGTGTTGTCACCTTGTATGTGAGGTGTTGTCACCTTGTATGTGAGGTGTTGTCACCTTGTGTGGGAGGTGTTGTCACCTTGTATGTGAGGTGTTGTCACCTTGTGTGGGAGGTGTTGTCACCTTGTATGTGAGGTGTTGTCACCTTGTATGTGAGGTGTTGTCACCTTGTATGTGAGGTGTTGTCACCTTGTGTGTGAGGTGTTGTCACCTTGTGTGGGAGGTGTTGTCACCTTGTGTGAGAGGTGTTGCCACCTTGTATGTGAGGTGTTGTCACCTTGTATGTGAGGTGTTGTCACCTTGTGTGTGAGGTGTTGTCACCTTGCATGTGAGGTGTTGTCACCTTGTATGTGAGGTGTTGTCACCTTGTGTGGGAGGTGTTGTCACCTTGTGTGGGAGGTGTTGTCACCTTGTGTGGGAGGTGTTGTCACCTTGTATGTGAGGTGTTGTCACCTTGTACGTGAGGTGTTGTCACCTTGTGTGTGAGGTGTTGTCACCTTGCATGTGAGGTGTTGTCACCTTGTATGTGAGGTGTTGTCACCTTGTGTGGGAGGTGTTGTCACCTTGTGTGGGAGGTGTTGTCACCTTGTATGTGAGGTGTTGTCACCTTGTATGTGAGGTGTTGTCACCTTGTGTGGGAGGTGTTGTCACCTTGTATGTGAGGTGTTGTCACCTTGTATGTGAGGTGTTGTCACCTTGTGTGGGAGGTGTTGTCACCTTGTATGTGAGGTGTTGTCACCTTGTATGTGAGGTGTTGTCACCTTGTATGTGAGGTGTTGTCACCTTGTATGTGAGGTGTTGTCACCTTGTATGTGAGGTGTTATCACCTTGTATGTGAGGTGTTGTCACCTTGTATGTGAGGTGTTGTCACCTTGTATGTGAGGTGTTGTCACCTTGTATGTGAGGTGTTGTCACCTTGTATGTGACGTGTTGTCAACTTGTGTGGGAGGTGTTGTCACCTTGTATGTGAGGTGTTGTCACCTTGTATGTGAGGTGTTGTCACCTTGTGTGGGAGGTGTTGTCACCTTGTATGTGAGGTGTTGTCACCTTGTATGTGAGGTGTTGTCACCTTGTATGTGAGGTGTTGTCACCTTGTATGTGAGGTGTTGTCACCTTGTATGTGAGGTGTTGTCACCTTGTATGTGAGGTGTTGTCACCTTGTATGTGAGGTGTGGTCACCTTGTATGTGAGTTGTTGTCACCTTGTATGTGAGGTGTTGTCACCTTGTGTGGGAGGTGTTGTCACCTTGTATGTGAGGTGTTGTCACCTTGTATGTCAGGTGTTGTCACCTTGTATGTGAGTTGTTGTCACCTTGTATGTGAGGTGTTGTCACCTTGTATGTGAGGTGTTGTCACCTTGTATGTGAGGTGTTGTCACCTTGTGTGGGAGGTGTTGTCACCTTGTATGTGAGGTGTTGTCACCTTGTGTGTGAGGTGTTGTCACCTTGTATGTGAGGTGTTGTCACCTTGTATGTGAGGTGTTGTCACCTTGTATGTGAGGTGTTGTCACCTTGTATGTGAGGTGTTGTCACCTTGTGTGGGAGGTGTTGTCACCTTGTGTGTGAGGTGTTGTCACCTTGTGTGGGAGGTGTTGTCACCTTGTATGTGAGGTGTTGTCACCTTGTATGTGAGGTGTTGTCACCTTGTATGTGAGGTGTTGTCACCTTGTGTGGGAGGTGTTGTCACCTTGTGTGTGAGGTGTTGTCACCTTGTATGTGAGGTGTTGTCACCTTGTATGTGAGTTGTTGTCACCTTGTATGTGAGGTGTTGTCACCTTGTATGTGAGGTGTTGTCACCTTGTATGTGAGGTGTTGTCACCTTGTGTGGGAGGTGTTGTCACCTTGTATGTGAGGTGTTGTCACCTTGTGTGGGAGGTGTTGTCACCTTGTATGTGAGGTGTTGTCACCTTGTATGTGAGGTGTTGTCACCTTGTATGTGAGGTGTTGTCACCTTGTATGTGAGGTGTTGTCACCTTGTATGTGAGGTGTTGTCACCTTGTATGTGAGGTGTTGTCACCTTGTGTGTGAGGTGTTGTCACCTTGTGTGGGAGGTGTTGTCACCTTGTATGTTAGGTGTTGTCACCTTGTATGTGAGGTGTTGTCACCTTGTATGGGAGGTGTTGTCACCTTGTATGTGAGTTGTTGTCACCTTGTATGTGGGGTGTTGTCACCTTGTGTGGGAGGTGTTGTCACCTTGTATGTGAGGTGTTGTCACCTTGTGTGGGAGGTGTTGTCACCTTGTATGTGAGGTGTTGTCACTTTATATGGGAGGTGTTGTCACCTTGTATGTGAGTTGTTGTCACCTTGCATGTGAGGTGTTGTCACCTTGTATGTGAGGTGTTGTCACCTTGTGAGGGAGGTGTTGTCACCTTGTATGTGAGGTGTTGTCACCTTGTATGTGAGGTGTTGTCACCTTGTATGTGAGGTGTTGTCACCTTGTGTGTGAGGTGTTGTCACCTTGTGAGGGAGGTGTTGTCACCTTGTATGTGAGGTGTTGTCACCTTGTATGTGAGGTGTTGTCACCTTGTGTGGGAGGTGTTGTCACCTTGTGTGGGAGGTGTTGTCACCTTGTATGTGAGGTGTTGTCACCTTGTATGGGAGGTGTTGTCACCTTGTATATGAGGTGTTGTCACCTTGTATGGGAGGTGTTGTCACCTTGTATGTGAGGTGTTGTCACCTTGTATGGGAGGTGTTGTCACCTTGTATGTGAGGTGTTGTCACCTTGTATGGGAGGTGTTGTCACCTTGTGTGGGAGGTGTTGTCACCTTGTATGTGAGGTGCTGTCACCTTGTGTGGGAGGTGTTGTCACCTTGTATGTGAGGTGTTGTCAACTTGTGTGGGAGGTGTTGTCACCTTGTATGTGAGGTGTTGTCACCTTGTATGTGAGGTGTTGTCACCTTGTATGTGAGGTGTTGTCACCTTGTGTGGGAGGTGTTGTCACCTTGTGTGAGAGGTGTTGCCACCTTGTATGTGAGTTGTTGTCACCTTGTGTGGGAAGTGTTGTCACCTTGTATGTGAGGTGTTGTCACCTTGTATGTGAGGTGTTGTCACCTTGTATGTGAGGTGTTGTCACCTTGTATGTTAGGTGTTGTCACCTTGTGTGGGAGGTGTTGTCACCTTGTATGTGAGGTGTTGTCACCTTGTATGTGAGGTGTTGTCACCTTGTGTGGGAGGTGTTGTCACCTTGTGTGGGAGGTGTTGCCACCTTGTATGTGAGTTGTTGTCACCTTGTGTGGGAAGTGTTGTCACCTTGTATGTGAGATGTTGTCACCTTGTATGTGAGGTGTTGTCACCTTGTGTGGGAGGTGTTGTCACCTTGTGTGGGAGGTGTTGCCACCTTGTATGTGAGCTGTTGTCACCTTGTATGTGAGGTGTTGTCACCTTGTATGTGAGTTGTTGTCACCTTGTATGTGAGGTTTTGTCACCTTGTATGTGAGGTGTTGTCACCTTGTATGTGAGGTGTTGTCACCTTGTATGTGAGGTGTTGTCACCTTGTGTGGGAGGTGTTGTCACCTTGTATGTGAGGTGTTGTCACCTTGTGTGGGAGGTGTTGTCACCTTGTGTGGGAGGTGTTGTCACCTTGTATGTGAGGTGTTGTCACCTTGTGTGGGAGGTGTTGTCACCTTGTATGTGAGGTGTTGTAACCTTGCATGTGAGGTGTTGTCACCTTGTATGTGAGGTGTTGTCACCTTGTATGTGAGGTGTTGTCACCTTGTATGTGAGGTGTTGTCACCTTGTATGGGAGGTGTTTTCACCTTGTATGTGAGGTGTTGTCACCTAGTATGTGAGGTGTTGTCACCTTGTATGTGAGGTGTTGTCACCTTGTATGGGAGGTGTTTTCACCTTGTATGTGAGGTGTTGTCACCTAGTATGGGAGGTGTTGTCACCTTGTGTGGGAGGTGTTGTCACCTTGTATGTGAGGTGTTGTCACCTTGTATGGGAGGTGTTGTCACCTTGTATGTGAGGTGTTGTCACCTAGTATGTGAGTTGTTGTCACCTTGTGTGGGAAGTGTTGTCACCTTGTATGTGAGGTGTTGACACCTTGTATGGGAGGTGTTGTCACCTAGTATGTGAGGTGTTGTCACCTTGTATGGGAGGTGTTGTCACCTAGTATGCGAGGTGTTGTCACCTTGTGTGGGAGGTGTTGTCACCTCGTATGTGAGGTGTTGTCACCTAGTATGTGAGGTGTTGTCACCTTGTATGTGAGGTGTTGTCACCTTGTATGAGAGGTGTTGTCACCTTGTGTTGGGGGTGTTGCCACATTGTATGTGAGGTGTTGTCACCTTTTATGTGAGGTGTTGTCACCTTGTATGAGAGGTGTTGTCACCTTGTATGTGAGGTGTTGTCACCTTGTATGAGAGGTGTTGTCACCTTTTATCTGAGGTGTTGTCACCTTGAATGTGAGGTGTTGTCACCTTGTATGGGAGGTGTTGCGACCTTGTATGAGAGGTGTTGTCACCTTGTGTGGGAAGTGTTGTCACCTTGTATGTGAGGTGTTTTCACCTTGTATGAGAGGTGTTGTCACCTTGTATGGGAAGTGTTGTCACCTTGTATGTGAGGTGTTGTCACCTTGTATGAGAGGTGTTGTCACCTTGTATGTGAGGTGTTGTCACCTTGTATGTGAGGTGTTGTCACCTTGTATGAGAGGTGTTGTCACCTTGTATGTGAGGTGTTGTCACCTTGTATGAGAGGTGTTGTCACCTTTTATCTGAGGTGTTGTCACCTTGAATGTGAGGTGTTGTCACCTTTTATGGGAGGTGTTGTCATCTTGTATGTGAGGTGTTGTCACATTGAATGTGAGGTGTTGTCACCTTGTATGAGAGGTGTTCTCACATTGTATGGGAATTGTTGTCACCTTGTATGAGAGGTGTTGTCACCTTGTATGATAGGTGTTGTCACCTTGTATGTGAGGTGTTGTCACCTTGTATGGGAAGTGTTGTCACCTTGTATGAGAGGTGTTGTCACCTTGCATGGGAAGTGTTGTCACCTTGTATGAGAGGTGTTGTCACCTTGTATGAGAGTTGTGTCACCTTGTACGAGAGGTGTTGTCACCTTCTATGAGAGGTGTTGTCACCTTGCATGAGAGGTGTTGTCACTTTGTATGAGAGGTGTTGTCACCTTGTTTGAGAGGTGTGTCACCTTGTATAAGAGGTGTGTCACCTTCTATGCGAGGTGTGTCACATTCTATGAGAGTGTTGTCACCTTGTATGAGAGGTGTTGTCACCTTGTATGAGAGGTGTGTCACCTTGTATGAGAGGTGTGTCACCTTGTATGAGAGGTGTTGTCACCTTCTATGTGAGGTGTTGTCACCTTGTATGTGAGGTGCTGTCACCGTGTATGGGATGTGTTGTCACCTTGTGTGAGAGGTGTTGTCACCTTGTATGGGAGGTGTTGTCACTTAGTATGTGAGGTGTTGTCACCTTGCATTGGATGTGTTGTCACCTTGTGTGAGAGGTGTTGTCACCTTTTGTGGGAGGTGTTGTCACCTTGTATATGACATGTTGCCACCTTGTATGTGACGTGTTGTCACCTTGTATGATAGGTGTTGTCACCTTGCATGTGAGGTGCTGTCACCTTGTATGGGAGGTGTTGTCACCTTGTATGAGAGGTGTTGTCACCTTGTATGTGAGGTGCTGTCACCTTGTATGGGAGGTGTTGTCACCTTGTATGTGAGGTGTTGTCACCTTGTATGTGAGGTGTGGTCACCTTGTATGTGAGTTGTTGTCACCTTGTATGTGAGGTGTTGTCACCTTGTGTGGGAGGTGTTGTCACCTTGTATGTGAGGTGTTGTCACCTTGTATGTGAGGTGTTGTCACCATGTATGTGAGTTGTTGTCACCTTGTATGTGAGGTGTTGTCACCTTGTATGTGAGGTGTTGTCACCTTGTATGTGAGGTGTTGTCACCTTGTGTGGGAGGTGTTGTCACCTTGTATGTGAGGTGTTGTCACCTTGTATGTGAGGTGTTGTCACCTTGTGTGGGAGGTGTTGTCACCTTGTGTGTGAGGTGTTGTCACCTTGTATGTGAGGTGTTGTCACCTTGTATGTGAGTTGTTGTCACCTTGTATGTGAGGTGTTGTCACCTTGTATGTGAGGTGTTGTCACCTTGTATGTGAGGTGTTGTCACCTTGTATGGGAGGTGTTGTCACCTTGTATGTGAGGTGTTGTCACCTTGTATGGGAGGTGTTGTCACCTTGTATGTGAGGTGTTGTCACCTTGTATGTGAGGTGTTGTCACCTTGTATGTGAGGTGTTGTCACCTTGTATGTGAGGTGTTGTCACCTTGTATGTGAGGTGTTGTCACCTTGTATGTGAGGTGTTGTCACCTTGTATGTGAGGTGTTGTCACCTTGTGTGGGAGGTGTTGTCACCTTGTATGTGAGGTGTTGTCACCTTGTATGGGAGGTGTTGTCACCTTGTATGTGAGTTGTTGTCACCTTGTATGTGAGGTGTTGTCACCTTGTATGTGAGGTGTTGTCACCTTGTATGGGAGGTGTTGTCACCTTGTATGTGAGGTGTTGTCACCTTGTATGTGAGGTGTTGTCACCTTGTATGAGAGGTGTTGTCACCTTGTATGGGAAGTGTTGTCACCTTGTATGAGAGGTGTTGTCACCTTGTATGGGAAGTGTTGTCACCTTGTATGAGAGGTGTTGTCACCTTGTATGAGAGGTGTTGTCACCTTGTATGGGAAGTGTTGTCACCTTGTATGAGAGGTGTTGTCACCTTGTATGTGAGGTGTTGTCACCTTGTATGTGAGGTGTTGTCACCTTATATGAGAGGTGTGTCACCTTCTATGAGAGGTGTGTCACCTTCTATGAGAGGTGTGTCACCTTCTATGAGAGGTGTTGTCACCTTCTATGAGAGGTGTTGTCGCCTTCTGTGAGAGGTGTGTCACCTTCTATGAGAGGTGTTGTCACCTTCTATGAGAGGTGTTGTCACCTTGTATGTGAGTGTTGTCACCTTTTATGTGAGGTGCTGTCACCTTGTGTGGGAGGTGTTGTCACCTTGTATGGGAAGTGTTGTCACCTTGTATGAGAGGTGTTGTCACCTTGTATGTGAGGTGTTGTCACCTTGCATTGGATGTGTTGTCACCTTGTGTGAGAGGTGTTGTCACCTTTTGTGGGAGGTGTTGTCACCTTGTATATGACATGTTGCCACCTTGTATGTGACGTGTTGTCACCTTGTATGATAGGTGTTGTCACCTTGCATGTGAGGTGCTGTCACCTTGTATGGGAGGTGTTGTCACCTTGTATGTGAGGTGTTGTCACCTTGTATGTGAGGTGCTGTCACCTTGTATGGGAGGTGTTGTCACCTTGTATGTGAGGTGTTGTCACCTTGAATGTGAGGTGTTGTCACCTTGTATGAGAGGTGTTGTCACATTGTATGGGAGGTGTTGTCACCTTGTATGTGAGGTGTTGTCACCTTGTATGAGAGGTGTTGCCACCTTTTATGTGACGTGTTGTCACCTTGTATGATAAGTGTTGTCACCTTGTATATGAGGTGTTGTCACCTTGTATGTGAGGTGTTGAAACCTTGTATGAGAGGTGTTGTCACCTTATATGAGAGTGTTGTAGCCTTGTATGAGAGTTGTTGTCACATTGTATGAGAGGTGTTGTAACCTTGCATGAGAGGTGTTGTCACCTTGTATGTGAGGTGTTGTCACCTTGTATGTGAGGTGTTGTCACCTTGTATGAGAGGTGTTGTCACCTTGTATGTGAGGTGTTGTCACCTTGTATGTGAGGTGCTGTCACCTTGTATTGGAGGTGTTGTCACCTTGTATGTGAGGTGTTGTAACCTTGTGCATGAGGTGTTGTCACCTTGAATGAGAGTGTTGTTACCTTGTATGTGAGGTGTTGTCACCTTGTATGTGAGGTGTTGTCACCTTGTATGAGAAGTGTTGTCACCTTGTATGTGAGGTGTTGTCACCTTGCTTGTGAGGTGTTGTCACCTTGTATGTGAGGTGTTGTCACCTTGTATGTGAGGTGTTGTCACCTTGTATGTGAGGTGTTGTCACCTTGTATGTGAGGTGTTGTCTCCTTGTATGTGAGGTGTTGTCACCTTGTATGTGAGGTGTTGTCACCTTGTATGTGAGGTGTTGTCTCCTTGTATGTGAGGTGTTGTCACTTTGTGTGAGAGGTGTTGTCGCCTTATTTGAGAGGTGTTGTCACCTTGTATGTGAGGTGTTGTCACCTTGCATGTGAGGTGTTGTCTCCTTGTATGTGAGGTGTTGTCTCCTTGTATGTGAGGCGTTGTCACTTTGTGTGAGAGGTGTTGTCGCCTTATATGAGAGGTGTTGTCACCTTGTATGTGAGGTGTTGTCACCTTTTTTGTGAGGTGTTGTCACTTTGTGTGAGAGGTGTTGTCGCCTTATATGAGAGGTGTTGTCACCTTTTTTGTGAGGTGTTGTCACTTTGTGTGAGAGGTGTTGTCGCCTTATATGAGAGGTGTTGTCGCCTTATATGAGAGGTGTTGTCACCTTGCATGTGATGTGTTGTCTCCTTGTATGTGAGGTGTTGTCACCTTGCATGTGAGGTGTTGTCTCCTTGTATGTGAGGTGTTGTCACCTTTTATGTGAGGTGTTGTCTCCTTTATGTGAGGTGTTGTCACCTTGCATATGAGGTGTTGTCTCCTTGTATGTGAGGTGTTGTCACCTTGTATGTGAGGTGTTGTCACATTTTATGTGAGGTGTTGTCACCTTGTATGTGAGGTGTTGTCTCCCTGTATGTGAGGTGTTGTCGCCTTATATGAGAGGTGTTGTCACCTTGTATGTGAGGTGTTGTCATCTTGTATGTGAGGTGTTGTCACCTTGTATGAGAAGTGTTGTCACCTTGTATGTGAGGTGTTGTCACCTTGTATGTGAGGTGTTGTCACCTTTTATGTGAGGTGTTGTCACTTTGTGTGAGAGGTGTTCTCACTTTGTGTGAGAGGTGTTGTCGCCTTATATGAGAGGTGTTGTCACCTTGTATGAGAAGTGTTGTCACCTTGTATGTGAGGTGCTGTCACCTTGTATGAGAGGTGTGTCACCTTGAAGGAGAGGTGTTGTCACTTTGTATTAGATGTGTTGTCACCTTGTATGAGAGGTGTTGTCACCTTGTATGAAATGTGTTGTCACCTTGTATGAGAGGTGTGTCACCTTGTATGAGAGGTGTGTCACCTTGTATGAGAGGTGTTGTCACCTTGCATGAGAGGTGTTGTCACCTTGTATGAGAGGTGTTGTCACCTTGTATTAGAGGTGTTGTCACCTTATATGAGAGGTGTGTCACCTTGTATGAGAGGTGTTGTCACCTTGCATGAGAGGTGTTGTCACCTTGTATGAGAGTTGTTGTCACCTTGTATGAGATGTGTTGTCACCTTGAATGAGAGGTGTTGTCACCTTGCATGAGATGTGTTGTCACCTTGTATGAGAGGTGTTGTCACCTTGCATGAGAGGTGTTGTCACCTTGAATGAGAGGTGTTGTCACCTTGTATGAGATGTGTTGTCACCTTGTATGAGAGGTGTTGTCACCTTGTATGAAATGTGCTGTCACCTTGTATGAGAGGTGTGTCACCTTGTATGAGAGGTGTTGTCACCTTGCATGAGAGGTGTTGTCTCCTTGTATGATAGGTGTTGTCACCTTGTATGAGAGGTGTTGTCACCTTGTATGAGAGGTGTTGTCACCTTGTATGAGAGGTGTTGTCACCTTGCATGAGAGGTGTTGTCACCTTGTATGAGAGGTGTGTCACCTTGTATGAGAGGTGTTGTCACCTTGCATGGGAGGTGTTGTCACCTTGTATGAGAGGTGTTGTCACCTTGTATTAGAGGTGTTGTCACCTTATATGAGAGGTTGTCACCTTGAATGAGAGGTGTGTCACCTTGTAGGAGAGGTGTTGTCACCTTGAGTGAGAGGTGTTGTTACCTTGTATGAGATGTGTTGTCACCTTCTATGAGAGGTGTGTCACCTTGTATGAAAGGTGTGTCACCTTCTATGAGAGGTGTGTCACCTCATGAATGGTGCGTCACCTCATAAGAGGTGTGTCACCTGTAAAAGGCATGTCACCTTCTATGAGAGGTGTGTCGCCTCATGAGAGGTGTGTTACCTCATGAAAGTTATGTCACTTTCCATGAGAGGTGTATCACCTCAGTGTTTTTCATATAACATGCGCTTATCTTGCCTTTTCTTCCCGTTCCTCTGAAGACACGAATAAGCACGTGAAAGCGCACTCGTTTAATTATATTTAAAGTAACTTATGCTATACAGAGGTTGTTAAAGTAACATAAGGCGTCTAGATATAAAAATGTTGTATTAATCGGAGATTTTAATTAACTTTAGACAAATTGATTGGAACAATATGACAGGAAATCTTGAGTCTAGTGACTTTCTTGATACGGTTCAGGATTGCTTTTTAGAACAGGTTGTGACAGAACCAACTAGAGGAAACAATCTGCTTGACTTCCTTCTTGCCAACAAAGATTCACTAATTAATAATCTTGAGGTTAATGATGAGCTTGGGGAAAGTAATCATAAATTACTTAGTTTCAATATATCATGGAATTACCCAGATAACTGCAATCAAATCTCTGTCCCAGACTTCTGCTTGGCCGAATTCATGGGACTGAGAAATTACCTGGATGGGATAAATTGGGATGACCTGACTATGGGTCAGGAAGGTGGTGTTGGTTGCCAATATGACGTATTTCAAAGCATAGTTCTAGCTGCCCAGACAACTTTTGTCCCGAGTAGGGAAATTAGATTTAACAGAAACGATCCAAAATGGTTAAACAAGAGATTAAAACATCTCATTGGTAAAAAGAGAGGCATATATAGGCGTATAAAAAAAAGGGGATGGGCAGTTAAGAATTCAATATAATCAATTAAACAGATATAAAGAAAGGAATAAGAAAGCTGAAAGGGATTATGAGGCTATAAACACAAGGGATTCGAAGACTAACCCAAAAGTTTTCTTTCAAGTATACAGAAGTAAGATTAGGGACAAGATTGGCCCACTTAAAAGTAACTCTGGTCAGATCACTGACAGTGATAAGGATATGTGTGAACTTTTCAACACTTACTTCCTCTCAGTTCTTACTCAGGTAAATACTACTGAAATTCCAAAAATAATTGATTATGTAAAACAGGACGATAATAAACTATGCATGATTGCGGTAACTAGTGACATGGTCCTCAGACAAATAGAGAAACTAAAACCTAACAAATCCCCAGGTCCTGATGAACTGTTTGCAAGAGTGTTAAAGGAATGTAAAGAGGAACCTAGCATACCTTTGGCTAATCTTTTTAACATATCACTACAAACTGGCATAGTGCCTGATAAGTGGAAAATGGCAAATGTAATACCTATTTACAAGGCTTCGAACTATAGACCAATAAGCCTTACCTCCATAGTTGGTAAATTTATGGAATCAATAATTGCCGAAGCAATTCGTAGCCTTCTTGATAGGCACAGATTGATTAATGTAATAAAGTTGGTAGAATTACCGACAATATGTAAAGTAAAAGGACACAAGTGCAACTAATGTGACATTTTATTGTGGCAACGTTTCGCTCTCCAGGAGCTTTATCAAGCCATTACAAACAATACATGGACACAGAGGGTATATAAAGGCTCAGAGTGAGGTGCAATACTAGTGAGGTACCATTTCGATGTTCACTAGTGGTAGTAGTTATAGTAGTAGAAGTAGTAGTGACAAAAGTAATACAATATGGTATAGCAATTAATTCGTACATGAGTAAAAGGATATAAAAGCTATTACTTGGGTAACATAAAAATAGGTTGGACAAATATAGACTGGAAAGAGGCAACTTGTTTCAGTGTTCACTCTCTGTAATGTGCTTTGTGTAGTACAACAGGAGAGACTATGTGATGGTTGGGTTTACTGTTGTCAGGAGGATTCTTGCTAAGACTTCTGAGATGGTGAAGCTGCCGTTGTTTTGTTTAATTGTATTCGAAACAGCGATCAGTGCTGATTCGAGGCACTTGCGTCTGCGGAAATTAGTTTCTTTGATCACTAATTGGGCGTCTCTGAATTTCATGAGATGATTGGTGGAATTTCGGTGTTGTACACAGGCGTTGTTCAAGTTATCGTTCCTACATGCGTAAATGTGTTCATTGAGGCGGGTGTCGAGGTTTCTTGCTGTTTCACCTACGTAAATCTTGTCACAGCCTCCACAGGGTACAGTGTAAACTCCTGCATTGACTGGTTCGTGGTGCTTGGATTTTGTCCTGGTTAGATCCTTTACTGAAGTGCTAGAAGCGATGGCGACTCTGGTGTAAGCTTTTGAAAGTACTTTTGAGACGTTCAGTGCAACCTGGCTGTTGGGAAGAATTATAACTATGTTGGGAGCGGTGTTGATGCGTGGAGAATTAATGATCTTAAGAGCTCTTTTCTTGCAGTCTTTGATGAAAAAAATAAGGAAAATGTAACTCAGTGAATGTTTGGTGAATGTATGTACATTCCTCGTCAAGAAACTCAGGCCTGCAAATTCGGTATGCTCTTAGGAAAAACCCGATGATGATGCCTCTTTTGGTCTTGGTATCTTGACTGGAATAGAAGTGTGTGAGATCATTTTTATTGGTGGGTTTCCGATAAACTTGAAATCTTAGGTTGTTGTCTACTTTGTGAATGAGGACGTCGAGGAAAGGTAGCTTGTCATTGGACTCTTCTTCTAGTGTAAACTGGATCGCCGGTTCAACTGCGTTGAACCTTGCCTGAAGATTCCGTACATCAAAACGTTTGGGAGTTATTACGAGGACGTCGTCCACATAACGTAACCAAGTGACGCTTGAAGGGATGATGTTAGCGAAGTGTTCGGACTCTAGGTGTTCCATGTATAAGTTGGCTAGGACGGCACTGATGGGGGACCCCATTCCCATGCCGTAGGTTTGTTTGTAGAGCTTGTTATTGAAAGAAAAACAGTTGAAATTAACACAGAGTTCAATTAAGTCAACAAAATCTCCGGGAGGTAGAGGAAGATTAAGGTCCTGATTAACTTTACGTCGTAGAACCTCGATGGCTTTTGTGGTAGGTACTTTTGTGAAGAGGGAAGTCACGTCCAAACTGCTTAGTTTCTTGTTATGGATGGAGAGGTTACGGATGCGGTTGAGAAGGTCGCCTGAGTGTTTAAGATGAGCCGGGCTGATGGTCCCCAGAAGGCAGGAAAGATGTTTGGCAAGAACTCCGGCTAGATTTTTTCTACAAAACCAGACAAATACTCAAACGCACTAGAGAAGGGAGGAAACTTCTGCACTTGTTACCAAGCAACCCTAAACCAGCACACATGTATGGTTTACCCAAGACCCATAAACACAATATTCCTCTCAGACCAATCACGTCAGGAATAGGCAGTGCTCCTAACTAGCCGGAGTTCTTGCCAAAAATCTTTCCTGCCTTCTGGGGACCATCAGCCCCGCTCATCTTAAACACTCAGGCGACCTTCTCAACCGCATCCGTAACCTAAATGTTATACAGGAAAATAACCATGTCACTTATAAACTAAATAATGTAGATTTTAATATTACGGACTGCGGAAAGGATTTACTAGTTCTGGTTACTAGTAATCTGAAACCACCAAGACAACAGTGCTTAAGTGTTCGCAATGAATGTAACAGAATCCTTGGCGTCATAACAAGAGGTATAAATAACAGAAGTCTTCAGGTTGTTCTTCAACTCTATATATCCTTGGTTAGGCCTCATTTAGATTATGCTGCTCAGTTTTGGTCACCGTATTACAGAATGGATATAAATGCTCTGGAAAACGTACAGAGGAGGATGACAAAGTTGATCCCATGTATCAGAAATCTTCCCTATGAGGATAGACTGAGGCCCTGAATCTGCACTATGAGGATAGACTGAGGCCCTGAATCTGCACTATGAGGATAGACTGAGGCCCTGAATCTGCACTATGAGGATAGACTGAGGCCCTGAATCTGCACTATGAGGATAGACTGAGGCCCTGAATCTGCACTATGAGGATAGACTGAGGCCCTGAATCTGCACTATGAGGATAGACTGAGGCCCTGAATCTGCACTATGAGGATAGACTGAGGCCCTGAATCTGCACTATGAGGATAGACTGAGGCCCTGAATCTGCACTATGAGGATAGACTGAGGCCCTGAATCTGCACTATGAGGATAGACTGAGGCCCTGAATCTGCACTCTCTCGAAAGGCATAGAATTAGTGGGGATATGACTGAGGTGTATAAATCGTAAACAGGAATAAATAAAGGGGATGTAAATAGCATGCTAAAAATATCTAGCCTAGACAGGACTCGCAGCAATGGTTTTAAGCTGGAAAGCACTGGTTTGGTAATAGAGTTGTGGATTACTAGAACAAACTCCCCAGTACCGTCATAGAAGCTAAGACGTTGTGTAGTTTTAAAAATAAGTTGGATAAATACGTGAGTGGGTGTGGGTGGGTGTGAGTTGGACCTGACTAGCTTGTGCTACTAGGTCAGATGCCGTGCTTCTCCCTTAAGTGAATGTGACTGATCTGACTAGGATAAGGCACTGGCTTAAGCCGGTGAGAGAACCGGACCTGCCTCACATGGGCCAGTAGGCCTGATTCAATATTCCTTCTTTTTTATGTTCTTATGTTCTTATTGTATATCTTTGAAAATGAAGAAAATATATTTATCAATCGTTAAATATATATTTCTCGAAAAATTTAATTATGTGTGGAACAGTCTGCCTAGTTGGGTTATTGAAGCTGAGACTTTGGGTAGTTTCAAATTTAGGTTGGATAAGTACATGAGTGGGAGGAGATGGATTTGAGAGGGACTTGCACATCGGAGCTTGTTTCTTGGGTGGCATTGAAAGTTGGGTTGGTCAAATGTTTGTTAGTGGGATGAATTGTAAAGGACCTGCCTAGTATGGGCCAACAGGCCTGCTGCAGTGTTCCTCCTTTCTTATGTTCTTATGTTCTTATGTAGGGAGTTTGATGTATTTGGCAAGTTCAGCTTATTAATCAGGAAATATATATGGTGAACCGGGGAACAAAGAATTTGGGTTCGTCTTGGCTCCAATCTTATCTGGAGTCTGGATTGTTGACTAAGTACTGTGTATTCTGATGCCGAGTTTGCGGGTTCGAGTCCGGCTGTGGACAGAGGAATAATGTTTGTAAATAATTTCGCCTGTTTGCTAATTGTTAAATATATATATGTATATATATATATATATATATATATATATATATATATATATATATATATATATATATATATATATATATATATATATATATATATATATATATATATATATATATATATATATATATATAGTGCTGAATTGATAAAACTTGCGATTTTAGCTTAAATTGCAACGCTCTTCTTGCCTAATAAGGCAAGAGAAAATTTGTGTATGCAATAATTTCGCAAAAATCATTCTAAACCTAACGAATATATTTCATTTTATTTGTTTATTATTAAATTATTGTAAACTTATCTAAAATATATTTAATTGGATTAGGTAAATTAATTTGCGCTTGTTATATTAAGGTTAGATAAGTTTTCTAAGGTTCCTTGAAACCCTTCACAAGTGTTACTTTGCTCACACTCCCTTCACAAGTGTTACTTTGCTCACACTCCCTTCACAAGTGTTACTTTGCTCACACTCCCTTCACAAGTGTTACTTTGCTCACACTCCCTTCACAAGTGTTACTTTGCTCACACTCCCTTCACAAATGTTACTTTGCTCACACTCCCTTCACAAGTGTTACTTTGCTCACACTCCCTTCACAAGTGTTACTTTGCTCACACTCCCTTCACAAGTGTTACTTTGCTCACACTCCCTTCACAAGTGTTACTTTGCTCACACTCCCTTCACAAGTGTTACTTTGCTCACACTCCCTTCACAAGTGTTAATTTGCTCACACTCCCTTCACAAGTGTTACTTTGCTCACACTCCCTTCATAAAATGTTACTTTGCTCACTCTCCAAGTCTCAAAAATCATTTGTCTCAACCAACTCCTAACATACTCACACATGCTTGCTGTATGTCCAAGCCCCTTGCACACAAAAACCACCTTGAGTTCCTGCCTCCATCATTTCCTAGGATGACTCCACCTCCTCCTTCCCTCCACTGGAGATTTACACATCCTCCAAATCATCCTGTTTATCTGTATCCTCTCTAAATGTCCAAACTACCTCAACAACCCCTCCAAAGCCCTCTGGATAATACATTTAGTAACTCTGCACCTTCTCTTAATCTCCAAACTACGAATTCTGTGCGTAATATTTACGCTACAAATTGCCAACTGCCACGACATCTCCATTGTGTATATCCTCTTCGCTGCAACATTCATAACTCATGCCTCCCACCCATATAAGAGTGTTAGTGCCAGTATACACTCATACATTCCCCTCTTTGCCTTCATGGATAACATACTTTGTCTCCACATGTACCTCAATGCACCACCAACAACTTTTCCTTCATCAATTCTATGGTTGACCTCGTCTTCCATATACCCATCCATCGACACATTCACTTCCTTCATTCCAACTTCCCCCAATCTGGTATTTAGTTTTTCCATACCAAACTCGTTTGGTACCCTCATGATCTTACTTTTGTTCTAAGCTCACTTTCAACTTCCTTCCTTTACACTCCCTCCCAAATTCATCCAGAAACCTTTGCAAATTTTCTTCAGAATCTCCCAAAAGCATGGCATCATCAGCAAAAAGTAACTGTACGAACTCCCATTCGGTATTAGATTCTGTATATTTTTACCCAACCCGTGTCCCTAACACCATTTATATTTTTTACAACCCCATCCACAACTATATATCCTATTTATGCATTACATTAAAAAAATATATCTATTTCACTTCACAGAGAAATATAATGAGGATAAGACGAAGGTTTCAGCACTCAAATGCTAGTGATCGCGCTAGTTTTATGCGTATGTGGGCTAGTGGCATGTCCTTCCGTGCTATTGCTAGAGCGACTGGCTTCAACTTGTCCACTGTGTACAAGTGGATAAACCGTTGTTCAAGAGGGAGCGGAGTCACCTCAACACCATGCCAATACACACCTCGTAAACCACATGAAGGAACTGCTAAACCCAGTCGATTACTTTACAAAGCCTCGATAAATTACATTCATTCAAACCCTTTAAATTATAAGCCAGAAAACAACATTAATCCAACATTAACTTATAACTTATATTTGTACCAGTGGCAGATAAATTATGAAATAAGACTCATTTTTTCCCTAATCAATTATTTCGTCCTAAACATGAACGTGAAAGATACAAAACTTTCCCAACAAATTTGGGAATATTTACATAGGAGCAAACTCAACACAACTCTTCTTGATTTGAAAATAACTTCTCTTCTGGAAAACCTGTCCAGCAAATAACTTCTCTTCTGGAAGACCTGTCCAGTAAATAACTTCTCTTCTGGAAAACCTGTCCAGTAAATAACTTCTCTTCTGGAAAACCTGTCCAGTAAATAACTTCTTTTCTGGAAAACCTGTCCAGTAAATAACTTCTCTTCTGGAAAACCTGTCCAGTAAATAACTTCTCTTCTGGAAGACCTGTCCAGTAAATAACTTCTCTTCTGGAAGACCTGTCCAGTAAATAACTTCTCTTCTGGAAAACCTGTCCAGTAAATAACTTCTCTTCTGGAAGACCTGTCCAGTAAATAACTTCTCTTCTGGAAGACCTGTCCAGTAAATAACTTCTCTTCTGGAAAACCTGTCCAGTAAATAACTTCTCTTCTGGAAAACCTGTCCAGCAAATAACTTCTCTTCTGGAAGACCTGTCCAGTAAATAACTTCTCTTCTGGAAAACCTGTCCAGTAAATAACTTCTCTTCTGGAAAACCTGTCCAGTAAATAACTTCTCTTCTGGAAAACCTGTCCAGTAAATAACTTCTTTTCTGGAAAACCTGTCCAGCAAATAACTTCTCTTCTGGAAAACCTGTCCAGTAAATAACTTCTCTTCTGGAAAACCTGTCCAGTAAATAACTTCTCTTCTGGAAAACCTGTCCAGTAAATAACTTCTTTTCTGGAAAACCTGTCCAGCAAATAACTTCTCTTCTGGAAAACCTGTCCAGTAAATAACTTCTCTTCTGGAAAACCTGTCCAGTAAATAACTTCTCTTCTGGAAAACCTGTCCAGTAAATAACTTCTCTTCTGGAAGACCTGTCCAGTAAATAACTTCTCTTCTGGAAAACCTGTCCAGTAAATAACTTCTCTTCTGGAAAACCTGTCCAGTAAATAACTTCTCTTCTGGAAAACCTGTCCAGTAAATAACTTCTCTTCTGGAAAACCTGTCCAGCAAATAACTTCTCTTCTGGAAAACCTGTCCAGCAAATAACTTCTCTTCTGGAAAACCTGTCCAGCAAATAACTTCTCTTCTGGAAAACCTGTCCAGCAAATAACTTCTCTTCTGGAAAACCTGTCCAGTAAATAACTTCTCTTCTGGAAAACCTGTCCAGCAAATAACTTCTCTTCTGGAAAACCTGTCCAGTAAATAACTTCTCTTCTGGAAAACCTGTCCAGCAAATAACTTCTCTTCTGGAAAACCTGTCCAGCAAATAACTTCTCTTCTGGAAAACCTGTCCAGCAAATAACTTCTCTTCTGGAAAACCTGTCCAGTAAATAACTTCTCTTCTGGAAAACCTGTCCAGCAAATAACTTCTCTTCTGGAAAACCTGTCCAGTAAATAACTTCTCTTCTGGAAAACCTGTCCAGCAAATAACTTCTCTTCTGGAAAACCTGTCCAGTAAATAACTTCTCTTCTGGAAAACCTGTCCAGTAAATAACTTCTCTTCTGGAAAACCTGTCCAGTAACACAAAATAAAACAAAGGTGTATGATAAATAATTATCAACAGACATTACCATGGAAATAAATGGTATAAAATACCGACACAATGGAAATATAAACACATATGTGGTATAATGTGATCCTTTATTGACTATGTTTCGCCCACACAGTGGCTTTTTCAAGTCACAAACAGAACAGTTCTGTTTGTGACTTGAAAAAGCCCACTGTGTGGGCGAAACGTAGTCAATAAAGGATCACATTATACTGCATATGTGTTTATATTTCCAGACATTATCATAATGATAACTACATTCGTCATGCATAATATTTGCAGACTACACATTACCGACCTATTACAAAGGTTATGAATGATTTGTGTGGAAGGAGAACAAGTGTTTGTTGACGTGGGTCGTAATTATATGATGAGTGGCCACTCGGGCAACTTAATCATCATATCATTGAACACTTGGTTGACCCGTTCATCACGTTAAAAAAGTTACTGGTACATACTCGTAAGAGTGAGAGTTTATATAGTAAACTGAACCTGCTGAAAGCATCGTCGGTAATACATCATCTCAGAGTTTTCAGAAATTATGTACTCAGCTGTGTTTGTGTTTAGACTTTTCTTCTAAAGTTACAGTGCTCGTCACGGTATTATGCCGGGTGAGCGCCCCGGCATAATGTGTGTGTGTGCACATGTTGCAAGTTGTGTGTGTGCACATGTTGCAAGTTGTGTGTGTGCACATGTTGCAAGTTGTGTGTGCACATGTTGCAACATGTTGCAAGCTGTGTGTGTGCACATGTTGCAAGCTGTGTGTGTGCACATGTTGCAAGCTGTGTGTGTGCACATGTTGCAAGCTGTGTGTGTGTGCACATGTTGCAAGCTGTGTGTGCACATGTTGCAACATGTTGCAAGCTGTGTGTGTGCACATGTTGCAAGCTGTGTGTGTGTGTGCACATGTTGCAAGCTGTGTGTGTGCACATGTTGCAAGCTGTGTGTGTGTGCACATGTTGCAAGCTGTGTGTGTGCACATGTTGCAAGCTGTGTGTGTGCACATGTTGCAAGCTGTGTGTGTGCACATGTTGCAAGCTGTGTGTGTGTGCACATGTTGCAAGCTGTGTGTGTGCACATGTTGCAAGCTGTGTGTGTGTGCACATGTTGCAAGCTGTGTGTGCACATGTTGCAACATGTTGCAAGCTGTGTGTGTGCACATGTTGCAAGCTGTGTGTGTGTGCACATGTTGCAAGCTGTGTGTGTGCACATGTTGCAAGCTGTGTGTGTGTGCACATGTTGCAAGCTGTGTGTGTGCACATGTTGCAAGCTGTGTGTGTGTGCACATGTTGCAAGCTGTGTGTGTGTGCACATGTTGCAAGCTGTGTGTGTGCACATGTTGCAAGCTGTGTGTGTGCACATGTTGCAAGCTGTGTGTGTGTGCACATGTTGCAAGATGTGTGTGCACATGTTGCAACATGTTGCAAGCTGTGTGTGTGCACATGTTGCAAGCTGTGTGTGTGTGCACATGTTGCAAGCTGTGTGTGTGTGCACATGTTGCAAGCTGTGTGTGTGTGCACATGTTGCAAGCTGTGTGTGTGTGCACATGTTGCAAGCTGTGTGTGTGTGCACATGTTGCAAGCTGTGTGTGTGTGCACATGTTGCAAGCTGTGTGTGTGTGCACATGTTGCAAGCTGTGTGTGTGTGCACATGTTGCAAGCTGTGTGTGTGTGCACATGTTGCAAGCTGTGTGTGTGTGCACATGTTGCAAGCTGTGTGTGTGTGCACATGTTGCAAGCTGTGTGTGTGTGCACATGTTGCAAGCTGTGTGTGTGTGCACATGTTGCAAGATGTGTGTGTGTGCACATGTTGCAAGCTGTGTGTGTGTGCACATGTTGCAAGCTGTGTGTGTGTGCACATGTTGCAAGCTGTGTGTGTGTGCACATGTTGCAAGCTGTGTGTGTGTGCACATGTTGCAAGCTGTGTGTGTGTGCACATGTTGCAAGATGTGTGTGTGTGCACATGTTGCAAGCTGTGTGTGTGTGCACATGTTGCAAGCTGTGTGTGTGTGCACATGTTGCAAGCTGTGTGTGTGTGCACATGTTGCAAGCTGTGTGTGTGTGCACATGTTGCAAGCTGTGTGTGTGTGCACATGTTGCAAGCTGTGTGTGTGTGCACATGTTGCAAGCTGTGCAACAGAAAAATCATTATTTCTAGCCAGTCTAACAATTTTTAATCAATTTGAAATAATTCTGTAATTTCTTCATTGCAACTTACTTATCATTACTACACAAATGTCCTCCAGCAATTATGCTAAATAAACTTTAGAAACAATTATGCTAAATAAACTTTAGAAAAAATTATGCTAAATAAACTTTAGAAAAAATTATGCTAAATAAACTTTAGAAAAAATTATGCTAAATAAACTTTAGAAAAAATTATGCTAAATAAACTTTAGAAACAATTATGCTAAATAAACTTTAGAAAAAATTATGCTAAATAAACTTTAGAAACAATTATGCTAAATAAACTTTAGAAAAAATTATGCTAAATAAACTTTAGAAACAATTATGCTAAATAAACTTTAGAAAAAATTATGCTAAATAAACTTTAGAAACAATTATGCTAAATAAACTTTAGAAACAATTATGCTAAATAAACTTTAGAAACAATTATGCTAAATAAACTTTAGAAACAATTATGCTAAATAAACTTTAGAAACAATTATGCTAAATAAACTTTAGAAACAATTATGCTAAATAAACTTTAGAAAAATGTGAATTGTTTCTATCCCATAAAGTCTCAGGATATATACACCGAGAGATACATATATACACCGAGAGATACATATATACACCGAGAGATACATATATACACCGGGAGATGTATATATACACCGAGAGATACATATATACACCGGGAGATGTATATATACACCGAGAGATGCATATATACACCGGGAGATGTATATATACACCGAGAGATGCATATATACACCGGGAGATGTATATATACACCGAGAGATGCATATATACACCGGGAGATGTATATATACACCGAGAGATGCATATATACACCGGGAGATGTATATATACACCGAGAGATGCATATATACACCGGGAGATGTATATATACACCGAGATATATATATATATATATATATATATATATATATATATATATATATATATATATATATATATATATATATATATATATATTCTTTATTTTCTTTCAACAAACCGGCAGTATCCCACCGAGGCAGGGTTGCCCAAAAGAAAAAATGAAAGTTTCTCCTTTTACATTTAGTAATATATACAGGAGAAGGGGTTACTAGCCCCTTGCTCCCGGCATTTTAGTTGCCTCTTACAGCACGCATAGCTTACGGAGGAAG
The DNA here is from genome assembly GCF_038502225.1 of Cherax quadricarinatus. Taxonomy (NCBI): domain Eukaryota; kingdom Metazoa; phylum Arthropoda; class Malacostraca; order Decapoda; family Parastacidae; genus Cherax; species Cherax quadricarinatus. Next base: position 226,186 of record NW_027195053.1, read on the forward strand.
AATTCTGTTCCACTTCCCCATGGAGATAAGAGGAAATAAACAAGAACTAGAAAGAAAATAGAAGAAAACCCAGATGGGTGTGTACATATATGTTTGTACATGTATGTGTAGTGTGACCTAAGTGTCAGTATATATATATATATATATATATATATATATATATATATATATATATATACACCGAGATATGTATATATACACCGAGAGATGCATATATACACCGATATATATATATATATATATATATATATATATATATATATATATATATATATATATATATATATATATATATATATATATATATATATATATATATATATATATATATATATATATATATATATATATATATATATATATATATATATATATATATATATATATATATATATTATACCGAGAGATGTATATATAAACCGAGAGATGCATATATATAGGCAGCTTAAGGAGGAGCTTAGGGTGGCTAATCTCGAGATACGGCGATTGACCGGGGAAACAAGAGGAGTAGTAGTAATCCTCTTGTTGTGAGTCCTCAGGTCAAGAGGAGAACCTGGTCATTGGCCGGGCAACATGGAACGAAGCTGAAGATTAAGACTGAGATTAAGATATTCTTGTTTGGTGGTGAAAGGTTAGAGTATAGCCTAAATTACGTGAGAGTAGTTCACAGACTTTAAACCCTATTAACGAACCCAGCTATCTTCGTTGTTGGTAACCATTATAACCATAACTGCATATAGTGGTAGGAGTCAGGTGGGTGGGTATGAGTCGGTAGTAATAGTAGTAGATGAGGTAGTAGTTGCAGTACTACTGTGGTGAGATGGTACTGTCAGAGAAAGACCTGTCGGAAGTGGAGTAACATACTGTAGTTGAACAAATGTAAGTATAAGTAGGTCGGTAGACGTGGTGTGCTCTATAGTGCAGTGGTGAACTAAATGATGACCAGTTTGTGAGATTTTATATCATGGCTACTTGTGTAAGGCAGGAGAGAGAGAGACATACAGGTGGGTAGATTGTATATGCTTAGAAGGAAGACTTCTGACACAGTATCACAGAAAAGACTGAGGCAGAAGCTTGAGGAACACTCAGGAATAACAACAATCACAATTAATCAGGGGATAACTAACAAAAAGGAAACAATGAGTGATTGTCCGAGGAGAAGAGCAGGAATGAGTACAGGTGACGAGTGGTTGTTTAACAGTTATCATTACTAAGACTGTTACTGTGTCTTGAATAAGTGGATGACATGACGGAAAGGATAGACTACGAGATATCCCTGTTAGCAAATGATGAGAAACTGATGATGTAAATACAAACAGACGAGAATCAGGAAGTCTACAATTGACCAGGACAGGTTGTAAGCCTGGTCTAGTCAGTGACTACTAAATTTTAACCCCCACGAAGTACTGAGTTTGGAGAAGGGTGAGGAGGACCGATGACGGAATATAAACTTTGGGAGCAAAAGCTCATTATCCTAATAACCTCTGCAGTAAAGGTGCTTCTAGCAAACTGAAGACTTGCTTACATAAATCTTAAAAAAGAAGACATTCACGACTTTGTATATAGCGTAAGTTAGGTCCATAATGGAGTATGCAACACCAGTATGATACCCACACGTGAGAAGTTAAGGAAACTAAACCTGATAAACGACAAGGGATGACACGATAACAGTGGGCAAAATGCTGATAGGAATTAACATGGTATATACGGAGACGGAAAACAACAAAAGCACAGCCTAAAATTTGGAAACACAGAGGAGTAATAGGAAGTAGTGAGGAAGGTGAACGATCTGGACAGTGGAATGGTTGAGGCAGCATCCATACATAACTTTACGGAAGAGGTGCGCAGTCTACAGTCAATGACGACACATAACTGTCTTCTCAGAGGCTGCAGACTCTCTGAAGAACTGATGATAAGACTGGATAGAAAAGTGGAAAATGTTGAACTCAAATTTAATGCATTATACAGTATCCATGAGAGACAGTAGGAGAAAGTCATAAATGAAATTAAGCGAAATCCGAAATACTTCGTCTTATGGACCATACAACGGGCGGGGTTTGAACTCTCAAAATTCAGAGTAAAAACAACATCTAGAATTGGGCCTTTGATTAAAAACAATGGAACGTACGTGTAAAGTAAAAGGACACAAGTGCAACTAATGTGACATTTTATTGTGGCAACGTTTCGCTCTCCAGGAGCTTTATCAAGCCATTACAAACAATACATGGACACTGAGGGTATATAAAGGCTCAGAGTGAGGTGCAGCACTAGTGAGGTACCATTTAGATGTTCACTAGTGGTAGTAGTAGTAGTAGTAGTAGTGACAAGAGTAGTAGTAGTAATACTACTACTCTTGTCACTACAAGGAATATGAGGGCCAATCTTCAGATTGACCAACACACTGCTGAGCATATTCTCAGCACAGTCACCACAGCTAACCTCCAACAGAAGATCAAACTCAATCGCAAACTTCAGTACCTCTGCACTAACAGTCGATGGAAGGAAATGGGACGCGAATCCCTGATAAACAACTTATCGTCACGCACCTTAACCGACTACGAAAAACAAGCACTGAGTCTGGGACTCAAATTTACCACCAACATACGCAAACCTAACTATCAACTCAATCTTGTTACCAGGAACCATAGACACAGTGACAGCAACTTCCAGAAGGGTTATATACAGTGTCTTCTCACTGCAGCTTTATGTGAACCTTCTTCTACTCTTCCTAGACGATACATCACTGCCCTTAAGGACCTCGCCAACGACCCCAACATTATCGTCACCACCGCCGACAAAGGAGGTGGAGTCGTCATACTCAACACCAGTGACTACAACACTAAAATGATGGACCTTTTGAATGATCAATCTACATACGAACCCATCAGCACTCAACAGTGGGAGACGCTCACCAAAGACTTTCTATACAAAACCAGACAAATACTCAAACGCACTAGAGAAGGGAAGAAACTTCTGTACTTGTTACCAAGCAACCCTAAACCAGCACACATGTATGGTTTACCCAAGACCCATAAACACAATATTCCTCTCAGACCAATCACGTCAGGAATAGGCAGTGCTCCACACAAACTAGCCGGAGTTCTTGCCAAACATCTTTCCTGCCTTCTGGGGACCATCAGCCCCGCTCATCTTAAACACTCAGGCGACCTTCTCAACCGCATCCGAAACCTCTCCATCCGTAACAAGAAACTAAGCAGTTTGGATGTGACTTCCCTCTTCACAAAAGTACCTACCACTAAAGCCATCGAGGTTCTACGACGTAAAGTTAATCAGGACCTTAATCTTCCTCTACCTCCAGGAGATTTTGTTGACTTAATTGAACTCTGTGTTAATTTCAACTGTTTTTCTTTCAATAACAAGCTCTACAAACAAACCTACGGCATGGGAATGGGGTCCCCCATAAGTGCCGTCCTAGCCAACTTATACATGGAACACCTAGAGTCCGAACACTTCGCCAACATCATCCCTTCAAGCGTCACTTGGTTACGTTACGTGGACGACGTCCTCGTAATAATTCCCAAACGTTTTGATGTACGGAATCTTCAGGCAAGGCTCAACGCAGTTGAACCGACGATCCAGTTTACACCAGAGGAAGAGTCCAATGACAAGCTACCTTTCCTCGACGTCCTCATTCACAAAGTAGACAACAACCTAAGATTTCAAGTTTATCGGAAACCCACCAATAAAAATGATCTCACACACTTCTATTCCAGTCAAGATACCAAGACCAAAAGAGGCATCATCATCGGGTTTTTCCTAAGAGCATACCGAATTTGTAGTCCTGAGTTTCTTGACGAGGAATGTACATACATTCACCAAACATTCACTGAGCTACATTTTCCTTCCTTTTTCATCAAAGACTGCAAGAAAAGAGCTCTTAAGATCATTAATTCTCCACGCATCAACACCACTCCCAACAAAGTTATAATTCTTCCCAACAGTCAGGTTGCACTGAACGTCTCAAAAGTACTTTCACAAGCTAACACCAGAGTCGCCATCGCTTCTAGCACTTCAATAAAGGATCTAACCAGAACAAAATCCAAGCACCACGAACCAGTCAATGCAGGAGTTTACACTATACCCTGTGGAGGCTGTGACAAGATTTACGTAGGTGAAACAGCAAGAAACCTCGATACCCGCCTCAATGAACACATTTACGCATGTAGGAACGATAACCTGAACAACGCCTGTGTACAACATCGAAATTCCACCAATCATCTCATGAAATTCAGAGACGCCCAATTAGTGATTAAAGAAACTAATTTCCGCAGACGCAAGTGCCTCGAATCAGCACTGATCGCTGTTTCGAATACAATTAAACAAAACAACGGCAGCTTCACCATCTCTGAAGTCTTAGCAAGAATCCTCCTGAAAACAGTAAACCCAACCATCACATAGTCTCTCCTGTTATACTACACAAAGCACATTACAGAGAGTGAACACTGAAACAAGCTGCCTCTTTCCAGTCTATATTTGTCCAACCTATTTTTATGTTACCCAAGTAATAGCTTTTATATCCTTTTACTCATGTACGAGTTAATTATCCTACCATATTGTATTACTACTACTACTCTTGTCACTACTACTACTACTACTACTACTACTACTACTACTACTACTACTACTACTACTACTACTACTACTACTACTACTACTACTACTACCACTAGTGAACATCTAAATGGTACCTCACTAGTACTGCACCTCACTCTGAGCATTTATATACCCTCTGTGTCCATGTATTGTTTGTAATGGCTTGATAAAGCTCCTGGAGAGCGAAACATTGCCACAATAAAATGTCACATTAGTTGCACTTGTGTCCTTTTACTTTACATATTGTCGGTAATTCTACCAACTTTATTACGATGGAACGTACACTAACAACAATAAGCAAAATTGTGAAATACTCAAATCCTAATAAGATTTACTTTTCAAAGAGCCAAGATTCAACTTAACATTAAAAGGCACAATACCATGACTGGAACAGTACAGAAATAACCCGCACATAGAAGAGAGGAGCTTATCTGGAGTTTATCTGGAGAGAGTTCCGGGGGTCAACGCCCCCGCGGCCCGGTCTGTGACCAGGCCTCCTTAGGTCAGTGTCCCAGGATGCGACCCACACCAGTCGACTAACACCCAGGTACCCATTTTACTGATGGGGAACATAGACAACAGGTGGAAGGAAACACGTCCAATGTTTCTACTCTGGCTGGGAATCGAACCCAGGCCCTCACCGTGTGAAGCGAGAGCGTTAACCACGTTTCGTTAACCACGTTTCGGCCCGACGTGGACCATTTACAAAGTCACAATAACAGAAAGTAGAGAAGGAGGGAGTATATATAGGCCAGCAGACATTGACGGGGGCGAGAGAGATAGTAGTGGAGGCAGTAGTAGTAGCAGTGGAGGCAGTGAAATACTGAGAAAGAAGAGCACTGCAAGGGAGCTAGGGGCTCCTACCGTATGTGGGGCCCCTAGCTCCCTTGCAGTGCTCTTCTTTATTAGTATTTGACTCACTCCACTATTACTACTGCTAGTACCTCCACTACTGCCTCTCTTGTTTCCGTCAATGTCTGCTGGCCTGTATATACTCCCTCCTGATGTTTCTGTTAGTGTGACTTTGTAAATAAAAGTTTAGACACAAGTGCAACATCTGGATATCTTTGTTGTAGACGTTTCGCCATCTAGATGGCGAAACGTCTACAATAAAGACATCCAGATGTTGCACTTGTGTCTGAACTTTCATATTGTCGGTATTTTATACCTTTCTTCCACGACTTTGTAAATGGCCCAAGACGGACCGAAACGTCGTCGTAAGCTCCTCTCTTCTATGTGCGGGTTATTTGTGTATTTAGTTTAACAACTGACGACCCTAATGAGTTATCAATTAACGAAACGAAAAGTGCTACAGACATTTTCATAATCTCTGATATAATCTTAACCTCACTTGGCTTCTAAGACATCAGTTATTGCATGCTAATGTGCTCTGCTCGAGGTCCTGACTCGTGGAACTCAATATTCATTAAGAATTGCAATAAGCAATTAGAACTTATGTTAAATATTTATTGGAGAAGCAGCCAGAACACTGGAGTCATCCCATAACCATTAAAAAATATAGATTTAATCCCAAGTAGATTAATAGAAATTAGACACATCCTCTTGGGTACATTATTAAGTGGCTTCAGTCCATACAGAGTTGAAGAACAGGAGGAGAATGAGGTAATCAGACCTTGAGTCGATGTGTTCAGTCCATCAATTGCCAGCTCTTCTCACACTGACATGTAAGTGTAGAACTTGCACAACCCGGGTCAAAATGGGTCGGTACAGGTCGCTCCTGCCTCTCGTAATTACTGGACTATGATGACATGGTCCTGGATGCAATGGAAGACAAGCTAATTGTAAAAGAATTCAACAAGTGAGACCATGGAGGAATTGCTCACAAAATGGATGCAAAAGGAACGACTGGAAAGGTAGGCAGATGGATATTTAACTAAAAAATTAATGAAATAAAATGAATAATAGTACACATAGTATAATTAGGGGCTGCTTCAGTGAAGACTTCTGATTCCTTAGGTATAATATTTGCCTCACTTTTCTTCCTCATTCTTATATTCTACATAGACAAGGTCATCATTCTTTGTAGAAAATACCAGAATATACATGAGAGAGGAATCAATAGAAAACATAATAAGCTTCCAAGCTGATATCATGCAAGTCTTCCAGAGGCTAATGATGTTCATTTAGGACAAATTTCAGTTTCTAAGTTACAGTAGGACTTTGGCAATGAAAAGCGGGACAAAAAGAACAAGATAAACTCAAATATCTCAATAGAACGCAAGTCTAATGAGAGACCTGGGAATGATAATGTCAGAACCATTCACCATTCACAATATTTTGAACTGAAATTCATAAAATCTTGAATTATGTCCCAAATTATATTTCAGTAGCACTGAAACTAGTACCTCGCCAAGTCCTTCGAGCTGCACTCGTACACCATAGGTGAGAAGGATGTATGGTAATCTTCGCCTGGAAGATTCCGGAGGGATTGGTTCTGAACCTACACACGAAATCACTAACTACATATGAACACAAGAGGCTTAGAAGAAGGTGCAAGATACGTCTAGAGAAAAACAGGGAAGCGAGGAGCACATTTCCCTTCAAACACAATTCGTGTTTGAAGGGCATTACTATGCTTAAAAAGAGGGCATGGCAATGGGAAGTCCCCTTAGCCCCTTACTCAGCAACTTGTATATGGAATTCTATGAGACTAGACTTCTTAAAGACATTCTCCCAGATAAAGCTAGTTGGTTCAGATACGTAGATGATGTTCTTTGCCTGTGGCCTAATGATCACAACATTGATGAGTTCCTACCCAGACTCAGTGCCTTAGTACCTTCCATTAAGTCCACCACAGAAAATGAAATAAATAACACTTTGCCATTCCTAGATGTTTTAATCCATCGTGTCGATAGGAAATTCAAATTCACAGTTTACAGGAAGTCCACCAATGTATCGTCATGCATTCAGAACTATTCCAGTCATGAAACCAGGGTAAAAAGAAGTGTGTTCCTCACAGTGTTCTTGAGAGCCTTGCGCATCTGCAGTCCAGAGTACCTAGAGGACGAAATCAGCAAGATATTCAACATAGCCACAAAACTAAGATATCCCAAGGATTTTGTCGAGAAGGCACTAATGTCAGCAAGAAAGACTTTCTACAGGACTGAACCTCAGGAAATGATGGCCAGGAAAAATGTACTAGTCTTACCATACAATGAGAATCTGGTTTGTCTGTGTGAGGCATTAAGAAAGACCAATATAAACCTGGCTTTCAAAAACAAACAGGGACTGTGAAACAAAGACTGATTAAAAACACACCCTCCAACAAAGTTGGTGGGGTTTACAAGGTCCCATGTACTCAGTGTCCTCTCTCATATATTGGTCAAACAGGTAAATTTCTGGAAACCAGAATTGCCCAACATAAATACTCAGTCAGGACAGGGCAGGAGTCGAATGCTGTTTTTAACCAGGTTAGTGCATGTTATCACCCACCGGGGTGGGATGCTGCCCAGATTATAGTACCAAACAGTTCTGTCAGGGAAAGAAACATCATTGAATCTTCCCTCTTGAAACATGAAAGGAATACAGTATACAAATTAAATTATGGGTTATACAAGCTTGATAACTATCTAGTAGAGTCCATTGTACATAATCTTAAACAACAATGTTATACAAAATCACAGGATTGTTCATTATGCCAGGTAGGTTGATGGATTGGTGACGCCCGTCCAGTGTCTACGTACCAAAACTTCACACCACGTCAGTTCTGAACGGTAATATAACGCGTTTAGTTGTTAGTGTGGTATAAACCTTGGTAATAAATACCGACAAGTTGGTTTAGAAAGACACGTAAGCAAACACTATAACATATTTATTAGAAAACGTTTCGGTCCTGGAACCTTGATCACTTCCAGGTTCCAGGACCGAAACGTTTTCTAATAAATATGTTATAGTGTTTGCTTACGTGTCTTTCTAAACCAAGCTGTTAGTGTACCATACAGTAACAAACACATAAGATTATGATATACGGAGAGGTTAAAGGGTATTTAGTAGAAATTAGAAATTTAGATCATAGAAATATCATCGGAAAAACATAGAAGATTCCCAAGTAAGGCATGTTGACCGACACTGAGAAGAATAGTAAACAATAATTAGGAAGAGATACTTCTGAGTACCTCAATAAAATATTCGAGTACCCTAGAGGAAGACATTTAAATGGACCACGAGCACATTCCATTGCTTTCTTTTATTATTTAAAAAGGTTACACAGAATAATAGCAATCCATGTGTATAGTATCCAACGCTAAACGTATTTTCTTAATCCACATGACCTGTTATAAACGACTAGAAAAAGCTTGGGGCTGGCTATTATATCTTATAATTTCATACTTGGCATCTCAGAGACGTTCCCAGCCCATAACAGGAGTAGGGGGATGGTGGTAGGGTGGGGATTTTTTAATTAAAGATTCGCCGGTATTCTCCCGGCCCGGGCCTTTTCCAAGTGGTGGCCCGGCCTTGGCTCCCTCTCTAGGGAGTGTCTGAGACCTAAGTCTCCCGTGGGAGGAGGCACAAGTACCTCCTCATCTTTGGGACCAACTGTCCCCAGGCCTAGCCACAAGCTAGGCCTCTCTGGTCTGCCATCCCCGCCCCAAGGGGGCAAATGGGAATGACAGTCTTATGAGCTAAAGGCTCGGGCTCAGGCACCTACCCTACCCTAGAAGGGTTAGGCATGGTGTCGATGTAGGGTGGGGATGGCACCGACCATTCTAAGGGTAACCACCTAGACACCCATTAGTTACACAACCCAGGGCAACACGGGTTTAGTGCAGGTCGCTCCTGCCTGTCCCAGCTACTGGACCACTATGATAAGGTTCTGGACACTGTAGAGGATAAACAAAATACAGATGTAGTATACACAGACTTCGCAAAAGCCTTTGATAAGTGTGACCATGGTGTAGCAGCGCACAAAATGCGTGATAAAGGAATAACAGGAAAAGTTGGTAGATGGATCTATAACTTCCTGACAAATAGAACACAAAGAGTAATAGTAAACAGAGTAAAGTCTCAGGCAGCCATGGTGAAAAGCTCTGTTCCACAAAGCACAGTACTCGCTCATCCTCATTTCTGACATAGACAGAGATGTAAGCCGGATGACACCCGGCTTACATCTCTGTCTAAGACACCGCGAGACTCCAAGCAGACATCAGCCAAATCGTCGAATGGGCCACTCAAAACAATATAAAGTCCAGTAAAGAGAAATTTCAACTACTCAGGTATGGGAAACTTGGGGAAATTAAAAATGTATCAGGGTATACGACAAATTCTAACCATACAATAGAGCGAAAAAGTAATGTGAAGGACCTGGGAGTGATAATGTAAGAGGATCTCGCCTTCAAAGACCACAACAATGTATCTACCTCGTCTGCTAGGAAAATGACAGAACGGATAATGAGAACCTTCAAAACTAGGCAAGTCAAGCCCATGATGATTCTCTTCAAATCGCTTGTGTTCTCTAGGCTGGAATACTGCTGTACACTAACAGCCTCCTTCAAGGCTGGCGACATTACAGACCTGGAGAGTGTACATAGAACTTTCACGGCACACATAAGTACCATAAGGCACCTAAATTACTGGGAACGGCTGAAGGTCCTTGATCTGTATTCCCTGGAACGCAGGCGAGAGAGATACATGATAATTTACACTTGGAAGGTCCTGGAGGGATTGGTACCAAACCTGCACACGAAAATCACTCCATATGAAAGCAAAAGACTCGGCAGGAGATGCAACATTACCACCGATGAAAAGCAGGGGCGCCATGAGTACACTGAGAGACAACACAATAAGTGTCCGGGGTCCAAGACTGTTCAAGTGCCTCCCAGTATACATAAGGGGGATTACCAATAGACCCCTGGCTGTCTTCAAGAAGGCACTGGACAGGCACGTAAAGTCGTACCTGACCAACCGGGCTGTGGTTCGTACGTCAGCTTGCATGCGACCAGGAGTAACAGCCTGGTTGATCAGTCACTGATCTACCATGAGGCCTGGTCTCAAACCGAGCCGCAGGGGCGTTAACCCCCGAAACCCTCTCCTGGTAAACTCCAGGCTGGTGGCACTATGCTACTTTGAGAATTCTCTCCCTGCTTTAGTTGCTCTTTTGCAAAATTGCACAGCTCCTGATGACGCACTAAGGTGTGTGAAAGTACTTGAGCTAAAGAATTCCACCCCCGTGGCCTGTCTTATACATATATATATATATATATATATATATATATATATATATATATATATATATATATATATATATATATATATATATATATATATATATATTTTTTTTTTATTTTTTTTATTATCACACCGGCCGATAGGGTGGCCCGAAAAAGAAAAACTTTCACCATCATTCACTCCATCACTGTCTTGCCAGAAGGGTGCTTTATATATATATATATATCCAGGACTCAAGTCCGGCCTGCCGGTTTCCCTGAATCCCTTATATATATATCAAGTATATATATATATATATATATATATATATATATATATATATATATATATATATATATATATATATATATATATATATATATATATATATATATATATATATATATATATATATATATATATATATATATATAGGTATTGTAGGTAGTAGGTTGGTAGACAGCAACCACCCAGGGAACTACTACCGTCCTGCCAGATGACTGTGAAACAGAAACTTGTAACTGTTTTGCATGATGGTAGGATTGCTGGTGTCTTTTTCTGTCTCATAAACACGCTAGATAACAGGGATATCTTGCTACTCCTACTTACACTTTTGTCACACTTCACAGACACGCACATGCATATATATATATATATATATATACATATATATATATATATATATATATATACATTATATATATATATATATATACATATATATATATGTATATATATATATATATATATATATATATATATATATATTCAAACAGCTCCGGGGAGAACCTTGAGTTTTCTCTGAGGTACGTTTATTGTCTTCTCTGAGGATGAGGGTCCCCATTCCAGCCATAGAGGTGGTACTTCTCTATATATAAAAAAAAAAAAAAAAAAAAAAAAAAAAAAAAAAAAAAAAAAAAAAAAAAATATATATATATATATATATATATATATATATATATATATATATATATATATATATATACATACATCTAGGTTTTTCTCCTTTTTCTAAATAGCTCTTGTTCTTCTTTATTTCTTCTATTGTCCATGGGGAAGTGGAAAAGAATCTTTCATCCATAAGCCATGCGTGTCGTATGAGGCGACTAAAATGCCGGGAGCAATGGGCTAGTAACCCCTTCTCCTGTAGACATTTACTAAAAAAGAGAAGAAGAAAAACTTTATAAAACTGGGATGCTTGAATGTGCGTGGATGTAGTGCGGATGACAAGAAACAGATGATTGCTGATGTTATGAATGAAAAGAAGTTGGATGTCCTGGCCCTAAGCGAAACAAAGCTGAAGGGGGTAGGGGAGTTTCAGTGGGGGGAAATAAATGGGATTAAATCTGGAGTATCTGAGAGAGGGGTAGCAGTAATGTTGAAGGATCAGTTATGGAAGGAGAAAAGAGAATATGAATGTGTAAATTCAAGAATTATGTGAATTAAAGTAAAGGTTGGATGCGAAAAGTGGGTCATAATAAGCGTGTATGCACCGGGAGAAAAGAGGAATGTAGAGGAGAGAGAGAGATTTTGGGTGATGTTAAGTGAATGTATAGGAACCTTTGAACCAAGTGAGAGAGTAATTGTGGTAGGGGACCTGAATGCTAAAGTAGGAGAAACTTTTAGAGAGGGTGTGGTATGTAAGTTTGGGGTGCCAGGTGTAAATGATAATGGGAGCCCTTTGATTGAACTTTGTATAGAAATGGGTTTAGTTATAGGTAATACATATTTTAAGAAAAAGAGGATAAATAAGTATACAAGATATGATGTAGGGCGAAATGACAGTAGTTTGTTGGATTATGTATTGGTAGATAAATGACTGTTGAGTAGACTTCAGGATGTACATGTTTATAGAGGGGCCACAGATATATCAGATCACTTTCTAGTTGTAGCTACACTGAGAGTAAAAGGTAGATGGGGTACAAGGAGAATAGAAGCATCAGGGAAGAGAGAGGTGAAGGTTTATAAACTAAAAGAGAAGGAAGTTAGAGTAAGATATAAACAGCTATTGGAGGATAGATGGGCTAATGAGAGCATAGGCAATGGGGTCGAAGAGGTATGGGGTAGGTTTAAAAATATAGTGTTAGAGTGTTCAGCAGAAGTTTGTGGTTACAGGAAAGTGGGTGCGGGAGGGAAGAGGAGCGATTGGTGGAATGATGATGTAAAGAGAGTAGTAAGGGAGAAAAAGTTAGCATATGAGAAGTTTTTACAAAGTAGAAGTGATGCAAGGAGGGAAGAGTATATGGAGAAAAAGAGAGAGGTTAAGAGAGTGGTGAAGCAATGTAAAAAGAGAGCAAATGAGAGAGTTTGCGAGATGTTATCAACAAATTTTGTTGAAAATAAGAAAAAGTTTTGGAGTGAGATTAACAAGTTAAGGAAGCCTAGAGAACAAATGGATTTGTCAGTTAAAATAGGAGAGGAGAGTTATTAAATGGAGAGTTAGAGGTATTGGGAAGATGGAGGGAATATTTTGAGGAATTGTTAAATGTTGATGAAGATAGGGAAGCTGTGATTTCGTGTATAGGGCAAGGAGGAATAACATCTTGTAGGAGTGAGGAAGAGCCAGTTGTGAGTGTGGGGGAAGTTCGTGAGGCAGTAGGTAAAATGAAAGGGGGTAAGGCAGCCGGGATTAATGGGATAAAGATAGAAATGTTAAAAGCAGGTGGGAATATAGTTTTGGAGTGGTTTGTGCAATTATTTAATAAATGGATGGAAGAGGGTAAGGTACCTAGGGATTGGCAGAGAGCATGCATAGTTCCTTTGTATAAAGGCAAAGGGGACAAAAGATAGTACAAAAATTATAGGGGGATAAGTCTGTTGAGTATACCTGGTAAAGTGTATGGTAGAGTTATTATTGAAAGAATTAAGAGTAAGACGGAGAATAGGATAGGGGATGAACAAGGAGGCTTTAGGAAAGGAATGGGGTGTGTGGACCAGGTGTTTACAGTGAAACATATAAGTGAACAGTATTTAGATAAGGGTAAAGAGGTTTTTGTGGCATTTATGGATTTGGAAAAGGCGTATGACAGGGTGGATAGGGGGGCAATGTGGCAGATGTTGCAGGTGTATGGTGTAGGAGGTAGGTTACTAAAAGCAGTGAAGAGTTTTTACGAGGATAGTGTGGCTCAAGTTAGAGTATGTAGGAAAGAGGGAGATTATTTCCCAGTTAAAGTAGGCCTTAGACAAGGATGTGTGATGTCACCGTGGTTGTTTAATATATTTATAGATGGGGTTGTAAGAGAAGTAAATGCGAGGGTCTTGGCAAGAGGTGTGGAGTTAAAAGATAAAGAATCACACATAAAGTGGGAGTTGTCACAGTTGCTCTTTGCTGATGACACTGTGCTCTTGGGAGATTCTGAAGAGAAGTTGCAAACAATGGCGGATGAATTTGGTAGGGTATACAAAAGAAGAAAATTAAAAGTGAATACAGGAAATAGTAAGGTTATGAGGATAACAAAAAGATTAGCTGATGAAAAATTGGATATCAGATTGGAGGGAGAGAGTATGGAGGAGGTGAATGTATTCAGATATTTGGGAGTGGACGTGTCAGCGGATGGGTCTATGAAAGATGAGGTGAATCATAGAATTGATGAGGGAAAAAGGGTGAGTGGTGCACTTAGGAGTCTGTGGAGACAAAGAACTTTGTCCTTGGAGGCAAAGAGGGGAATGTATGAGAGTATAGTTTTACCAACGCTCTTATATGGGTGTGAAGCGTGGGTGATGAATGTTGCAGCGAGGAGAAGGCTGGAGGCAGTGGAGATGTCATGTCTGAGGGTAGTGTGTGGTGTGAATATAATGCAGAGAATTCGTAGTTTGGAAGTTAGGAGGAGGTGCGGGATTACCAAAACTGTTGTCCAGAGGGCTGAGGAAGGGTTGTTGAGGTGGTTCGGGCATGTAGAGAGAATGGAGCGAAACAGAGTGACTTCAAGAGTGTATCAGTCTGTAGTGGAAGGAAGGCGGGGTAGGGGTCGGCCTAGGAAAGGTTGGAGGGAGGGGGTAAAGGAGGTTTCGTGTGCTAGGGGCTTGGACTTCCAGCAGGCATGTTTGAGCGTGTTTGATAGGAGTGAATGGAGACAAATGGTTTTTAATACTTGACGTGCTGTTGGAGTGTGAGCAAAGTAACATTTATGAAGGGGTTCAGGGAAACCGGCAGGCCGGACTTGAGTCCTGGAGATGGGAAGTACAGTGCCTGCACTCTGAAGGAGGGGTGTTAATGTTGCAGTTTTATAAGTGTAGTGTAAAGCACCCTTCTGGCAAGACAGTGATCGAGTGAATGATGGTGAAAGTTTTTCTTTTTTGGGCCACCCTGCCCTGGTGGATCACTCTGCCTTGGTGAGAATCGGCCAGTGTGTTAATAATATATATATATATATATATATATATATATATATATATATATATATGTATATATATATATATATGTATATATGTATATGTATGTATATATATATCTATATATATGTATGTACATATATATATATATGTATGTATATATATATATATATATATGCAAAACAACCACTGTGGAAGAATATAGAAATTCCAAGGGCTTTCGTGACTACTCACATTATCAATGAATAATGAAAGTAATGCATCAAAGGAAGGTATATAAAGAGTCTAGCCCATACCTCACTATCACATCCCACAACAAAGCAACACCTGACGCGCGACTCATAGGAAAGAGAACACTGCAGCAGGCCCGCTGGCACAACTAGACAGGTCCTTCACACAACCCAATTCTTGCAGGTTGTCAGTCTGAAACACTAAATAATTATGTTTTGGATTGATTATTTTCCTATTCAAAATCCCGGCGAATTGTCTATTACTTTTCTGTTTTTTTTTAATCAGCGCAGTGGAAGGCCGCAGCAATGAGAATATTAGAGAGCACATCTTCCCCAGGAGGCTGGATGACAGCATCACCAGTGATGTGGCAGCTTATTACCCAAACTATGTTGTCACTTGGCATCAAGAACTTGATAGTGTTTGCACCATCAGACTTCAGTAAGTATTAATGTATATATGTATATATATATATATATATATATATATATATATATATATATATATATATATATATATATATATATATATATATATATATATATATATATATATATATATATATATATATATATATATATATATATATATATATATATATATATATATATATATATATATATATATATATATATATATATGTCGTGCCGAATATGTAAAACTGATCAATTAGCAAGAGCTCGTTTAAAATTAAGTCCTTTCTAAAATTTTCACTTATACGTTTAAAACATATTTTTTTCATTAATGTTAATGTAAAAATTTATAATATTGCTCCAAAAGAATCTTAGAAAACTTACCTAACCTTATTATAACAAGAACAATTTATTTTAGCCTAACCCAACTAAATATATTTTAGATTTGTTTACAATAATTTAATACTAAACAAACAGAGAGAAATATATTTTTTTCGTTAGGTTCAGAATGATTTTGGCGAAATTATTGCATACCCATGCACTCTGCCCCAGGGCCAGACTCATGGAACTCCGTGTTCATCAAGAACTGCAAGAAGCCCCTATCACGAGCTTTTACCATCCTATGGAGAGGGAGCATGGACACGGGGGTCGTCCCACAGTTACTAAAACAACAGACATAGCCCCACTCCACAAAGGGGGCAGTAAAGCAATAGCAAAGAACTGCAGACCGATAGCACTAACATCCCATATCATAAAAATCTTTGAAAGGGTCCTAAGAAGCAAGATCGCCACCCATCTAGAAACCCATCAGTTACACAATCCAGGGCAACATGGGTTTAGAACAGGTCGCTCCTGTCTGTCTCAACTATTGGATCACTACGACAAGGTCTTAGATACACTAGAAGACAAAAAGAATGCTGATGTAATATATACAGACTTTGCAAAAGCCTTCGACAAGTGTGACCATGGCGTAATAGCGCACAAAATGCGTGCTAAAGGAATAACAGGAAAAGTTGGTAGATGGATCTATAATTTCCTCACAAACAGAACACAAAGAATAGTAGTCAACAGAGTAAAGTCTGAGGCGGCTACGGTGAAAAGCTCTGTTCCACAAGGCACAGTACTCGCTCCCATCTTGTTTCTCATCCTCATATCGGACATAGACAAGGATGTCAGCCACAGCACCGTGTCTTCCTTTGCAGACACTACAAGGCTCCAGGTGGACATCAACCAAATCTTTCAATGGGCTGCAGAAAACAATATGAAGTTCAACGATGAGAAATTTCAATTACTCCGATATGGTAGACACGAGGAAATCAAAACTTCATCAGAGTACAAAACAAATTCATGCCACAAAATAGAGTGAGAAACAACGTCAAAGACCTGGGAGTGATCATGTTGCTAGAAAAATGACAGGATGGATAATGAGAACCTTCAAAACTAGGGAGGCCAAGCCCATGATGACACTCTTCAGGTCACTTGTTCTATCTAGGCTGGAATATTGCTGCACACTAACAGCACCTTTCAAGGCAGGTGAAATTGCTGACCTAGAAAATGTGCAGAGAACCTTCACGGCGCGCATAACGGAGATAAAACGCCTCAATTACTGGGAGCGCTTAAAGTTCCTAAACCTGTATTCTCCGGAACGCAGGCGGGAGAGATACATGATTATATACACCTGGAAAATCCTAGAGGGACTAGTACCGAACTTGCACACTAAAATCACTCACAACGAAAGCAAAAGACTTGGCAGACGATGCAACATCCCCCCAATGAAAAGCAGGGGTGTCACTAGCACGTTAAGAGACCATACAATAAGTGTCAGGGGCCCGAGACTGTTCAACTGCCTCCCAGCACACATAAGGGGGATTACCAACAGACCCCTGGCAGTCTTCAAGCTGGCACTGGACAAGCACCTAAAGTCGGTTCCTGACCAGCCGGGCTGTGGCTCGTACATTGGATTGCGTGCAGCCAGCAGTAACAGCCTGGTTGATCAGGCTCTGATCCACCAGGAGGCCTGGTCACAGACCGGGCCGCGGGGGCGTTGACCCCCGGAACTCTCTCCAGGTAAACTCCAGGTAAACACAAATTTTCACTTGTCCTATATGGCAAGATGAACGTTGCTATTTAAGCCAAGATCGCAAGTTCTGCCTATTCGGCACGACGTATATATATATATATATATATATATATATATATATATATATATATATATATATATATATATATATATATATATATATATATATATATATATATATATATATATATATAGATAGATAGATAGATAGATAGATAGATAGATGGATAGATAGATAGATAGATAGATAGATAAATACATACATACATACATACATACATGCATATAAAGATAAAATACACTTATAAAAATACAATAGGGAGTAAAACGACATAGATAACAACTCAGAGCTACATCTCGAATACTTCGTCTAGCTCCCCGGCGGTGGAACGCGTGCCCAGAATGCTGCAGGCATTTCCCCTCTGAATCGCAACACTGAGTCTCTGACAATGCTTCAGGACAGGACAAAGCTTCTCTCCTTGCTCTGAAGACTACATTTTCAGGAGATCATTTTATGATCCTCCATAATTGCTCCACATGGCCCTTCGCCTTTACCCCTTAAGTTTAGCTCTCAGCCTCGTCTTCCTCATACTCATCAAACATAGGCTTGTTTATAGAAAAACGTCATCTGATTAATTTGGGCTCCATGTTCTCGTCTGCCTTACATAATACGACACGATGATGTCACTAACATCTAGTGAACTCTCGCCCGTTGTTCAGCAGAACAGAATTAAGTACTGAGGACTGATGGAAGCCGAAAGCCTGACTGAGTTACCATGTTACTTTTAAAGCGGGTAAGCACATTGCATGGGACTACCCATATGCTTCTACAACATCTACAACTGTGTAGAATATTCTGAACTTCTAGGGGGTGGCACCACCAGTTTCGTCCTGAAAGGATGGGACAAGTGCGCCCTCAGATTCCTTATAGCTTTGTGTCAAACTCATCACGGAAACAAATGCCCCCAGAGCGACCTATTTCCTTTTCCGTAGGATAGATGTTGGAATCCAAAGAGGAATTTCCTGTAAAATTCTGGGCACACGACCTACAGCCAATGAGCGGAATGAATTAAAGTGTAGACTCTGTGATGCCATGCAAGTTCTAATTCTCATTGTATCTTTTTTTAATGTATTTTGCTTCAAATAAAGGTCACAAACATAGCATATTGCAAGGTAGAAAGTGACAATACACGAACAGGTGTTAGGTAAACTGATATAAGATAGTTCTCAAGTTTTAATAAGTACACTACACAAAGGTCACTTTTCTATACATGCGTTACTTATGATAATTTTATTATAGATAATTTTTTATTTTAATGGCAACAGTTAAAGCTGTTAGAGATATAGTTCAGAGGAAATTAAATTTAGACAAACAGTTCTTACAGAGCTGTTCGTGAATGATTATAAACACAGTATCAACATTTCAGACACTAGTGATGTTACGAGTGGTTCCTGGTCCCTGGGAGTGACCACTGAGGTGTACCTGGATCCACACTATGTATCCCAAGAGGTCGGTACGAGCATCTTTCCTGCACTGCTGGGAGATGACTCCTCCTCCTACTTGCATAAACGTACGTTCCTCTGGTCAACAGTGAATTGGTCTTTCTTATACGGGCGAGAGCCTCTTCCACGACACTCAATGGCTGTCTTAGTGATAGGACCAGCAAACTGGGTGTTGATGGCAGCAACACAGGTCAGACTTCATCATTTTCTCTACAGTTTATGCATATTTTTTTCCGTTTTAACATGCTTGTGCTCAAATTTATTAATTATCAAAATAAATTAGGAAAAGTATTTATCTTTATGCCATATACAAGGCTATAAATTATTCCATAATGTTAAGGTCAACAGGAAAGGTGTTGCAGAAGTACCTCAGAGATAATTTAAACTGATAGGCAGTGCAATAAACTTCTAGACACGAAAGTGATGTGTTAAATGAATAATTTTAACTTTAGACAAATTGATTGGAACAATTTTGACTTCAAATCTCGAGTCTAGCAAATTTCTTGATACACACCAGGTTTGCTTTTTAAAATAGTTTGTGACAGAACCAACTAGAGGAAACAATCTGCTTGATTTGGTTCTTACGAACAAGGAATCACTGATTAATAATCTTAAGGTTTATGATGAGCTTGGGGTAGAGATAACAAATCACTATGTTCCAATCTGTCACGGAATTTTCTGTAATAACTACAGTCAAGTCAATGTCCCTGACTTCCACTTGGCCGATTTCATATGACTGAGAAATTATCTGGGTGGGTTGAACTGGTGTGACCTTAATATGGGATAGGTACCTAGTGATGGTTGCCGATATGACATTTTTCAAAATACATTTCTAGCTGCCAAGACTACTTATGCTCGAGACAGGGAATTTAGATAAATGAATTATTAGGTTAAAGTAACAAGGAATTCTAGGATTAACCCAAAAGGTATCTTTCAGGTATATAACAGTATAATTAGGAACATGACCCTCAGGTTACCTCACTGACAGTGACAAAGAAACATGCTCAAGACTTAACACTTATTTCCTCGCAGTTTTTACCCAGGAAGCTCCTGGGAAAACTCCAGAAATAATAAATTATATAGATCAGGATAATGATAAGCTCTGCACCATCAAAGTCACTATTGACATATTTCTCAGACAAATAGATAAATTAAAAGCTAATAAATCCCAGGGCGTGATGAGCTGTTCACAATGTTTATACAGGAATGTAAGGAGAAACTTGGCAAACCTTTACACCACAAAAATGGAAGAGAGGCGCTTTCGATTGTTACAAAGATTTCAGAGTTCTGGTTAGCAGTAATCTAAAACCAAGGCAACAGTGGGTCACTGTTTGGAACAAAACTAATAGAGTTCTTGGCTTGATATCATGCATCTCATATCCATCCTGTGGCAGAAGATACAGTGGTAATGTGGTGTTTGCGTTTTTATAACTGGTCATAATCGTAATGAATTATTTATGCAGATATTAATTTGT
This sequence comes from Cherax quadricarinatus, assembly GCF_038502225.1. Taxonomy (NCBI): domain Eukaryota; kingdom Metazoa; phylum Arthropoda; class Malacostraca; order Decapoda; family Parastacidae; genus Cherax; species Cherax quadricarinatus. The sequence goes on from NW_027195053.1 coordinate 246,996, forward strand.
TCACACACACACACACACACACACACACACACACACACACACACACACACACACACACACACACACACACACACACACACACACACACACACACACACACACACACACACACACACACACAAAGTGCTCTAGAGCATGGAAAGAGTACAGATCACAAATTACCCAAGAAAATAAAGACATTAGTAGAAGAGCCAGAAACAAATAAGCAGAGATAAGGAGAGAAGCTGAGCGACATTACGACAACAACATAGCATCTCAAGTCAAGTCTGACCCGAAGCTGTTGTATAGCCACATCAGGAGGAAAAGACCAGTCAAGGACGAGGTAATCAGGTTGAGGGATAGTTGTTTGGAATGGGATAATGTTCCATGAAGCGAGGAAGTGCCGCTGATGCCTTACTTAATATAGATACTGTATCAGATTTATGCGGAGGTCAGTTTCATTTTTTTACGATCCATCACTGGTGATAAGGAAAGTTTGGAGGGCTTCTGTGTAGGGGTTTGAATGGGCTTACTGAGCATATTCACTTCAGTGAGGATATTTCTTTCAGTAACACGATCTCTGATACTTGTAACATCAACTTCTTTCCGCATTTAAAATTTTGGCAGTACGAGGGCATCCTAAAATGATCCCCATTGCTTCGTTCTGCAGTTTTTCCAGCCCTCCAAGCTTCCAGTCACAGACCGGGCCGCGGGGGCGTTGACCCCCGAAACTCTCTCCAGGTAAACTCCAGGTAATATCTGGGGTGAAAACCTGCCACAACTCTAAGTGCTCTCAGCCTTTCTTTGTGTTAGCGAGAAAGTCTTGTTACAACAAGTCCAAGTAATGGGACCTCAAAGCCTAGATACCTTTTCCTGGTTACATTTTCTGGTCGAGACTCACCATGCAACTGGATCCTACAGACGGCGCCTCTCTGTCGAGGAGGATATCTATTTAGTATCCTTGTTTTCTCAGTAGAGATAATCAACCCCAGGTCCTGACACGATGCTAGTACATGATTAATGATGTTTTGGATGTTGGAAAATCCGGTGGTATGAATCATTATATCATCACCAAAGGTTATCATATAATCATCGGGCTGGTTAGGCATTAACTAGAATATTGATTAAGGTGAGACTGAACACATCTCCTTTCTAGTGAACAGGTAGCGTATAATCCAGCGGAGAAGCCATCCTCTTACAACCATTCTGGCAACTTCACTGTTGATTACATGTTTGTTGGCTACATCAACAGCAGATTTATGAGGGTGAGAAAGATGGTTATAAATTTGTGCGTGCTCCAGTGCATGAAACTGGGGAGACAGAAACTGATTCTGTGCATGAGGTGACTTAGAATAATCCTCTCAAATGTTTTACACAAGCAGCTAGTAAGAGGCATTCTACGAAATATATTTTGTTACTTGGGCTTTGGAATGGGATGATGAGGCTGTTGGTAATAATAACAGAAGTCCTCAGGTTGTTCTTCAACTCTATCTGTATAGCCCTTGTGGCTTAGCGCTTCTTTTTGATTATAATAATAATCTTCAACTCTATACATCGTTGGTTAGGCCTCATTTAGATTATAGTGCATTGTTCTGATGTGCTTGTTCTCCACCTTCTGTGTACTAAATTTCGTAACACTCAACAGCGCTTCCCGGCAACATTAATTAAGAATTCAAAATGGAAGGCAAGTGTAGTAGACGGGAGGTCTGAGGACGTGATTTATAAACAGAGGAAATGTTATTTTAGTGCTTATTAGTGTTTATTTGTTACTAATTTTTAAATTGGTCTTTTTCTAACTTTGTGTAAAATTGGCCAAATTGGTGATGTCTGTGCATTTTATAAGGCAGTTGAAATAATCGGATGGGCGGTTTCTTGTGCAAAATAGACAGAATATTCACGTTTCTGCGCTTGTTTATTCACTCGCAGAAACACGTTTTGGAGAGCTTTATTAGCTAAGAAGAGTCATCAAGCCTGATGGGGATGCCCATACATAAGGTCAGGGAACAGAAGGTGACTTGTGCCTCACCTGTCGAGCTGGAGGAACCAGCAGAACGACTACTGCCATGGAATAGACAACGGTGTCTGCAGTGGTGACACCGGAGGAGGTTGGGGCCACCACCAACTCCCAGGTTGGATGGCTAACAAGAAGAACAGCCACAACTTCCAGGTTCAAGGTCAGAGTCTCCCCTAGTTCAACGCCTTTAAGATACCCACATACACGGTTGTAGCAGAACTGTAGCAGCAGCTGGAATCAGATTCAGCGTCAGGATTCTCAAGAGCAGGAAAAATATCCTGCAACTCCTCGTAGCTAAGAGTCCTAATAATTGATAAAGAAAAACTTGGGCTCGACCCCAGGATAGGAGAGCTCACGGAGGAGGAGAGGGTATAGAATGGAGTTGTCATAGACATTCCTTTGTCGCTGCCAATTAGTACTCTTCTGCATCTCCTCCTGGTTACCAAGGTCCGCACCATCCCGACAAGTCCTGATCCTTCACACAGGCACCTTTCCCTCACACCTGGACCTGGGCATGTTGGGAAGGTTTTGTGGCCTTCAAACACTGACAGAGTTACTGCGACATACGTCTGGAGGTTACTTCCTCACTCGTTGGTCGACAGCCTTATCGACTATTGTAGGTAGTCACCGTTCACCTGCTGGACGATCAACTAAGCATCTACATCAACTTAAGCAGCAGGTTTGTCCTTGACCTCTTAAAGCTAGCTGGTTTAATTCGCTCAGAGACCGTCGTGGTGACCAGTGCCATCAATGTCCATCATTCACTGCTGCGAACTATTTGCTCCACCATGAAGGCTGGCAGGCATCTTGGACGAGGTGTCTGAGCTTTTTCTATTGAAGACTGGTGAGCCCACCACTTCAGCGGCTGCCTTAACGTCACTCTTGTGTCTAGGCATTTGATGGAGGACGCCACATGGAAGATCCACCTATTCTTCACCAGTGATCACTTGCAATGGTTACCCAGGAGGCAGCAGTACCCAGAGTCACAGCTCCAGTGCAGCCAACCACAGCCCACTTGCACCCACACTGCGTCTCACGACAGCTCCGATGCCGCCACTACCCAGGTGGAACATAAAGAAGGCCTACAGGCAGCGCTACTAGAAAGCTACTGAACACTGGAGGGCCACTCATAACATCCCTTAGAACCCCGACGATGCAGCACAGCTCACCGAGGTCATCCCGTGGGCTAAAGGCAGAGTGACGCCCAAGCAAGGCTGGTGGGTCTACGACGAAGAGTTGCAGGAGTAGAACCACCACGTCAACACTGCCAGGAGGTTGCACAGGCACAAACCAATGGCGAAGTCTCAGCGCCTGCTGTGTTAGGTCGTGCCACCAGTCTGGGGCAGACAGTGCAGATTGCAGCAAGGGCAGTTTGAGGCAAGAGGCCTACTCGAAGCACGTCTAGGTAGGTCCATTGGCATGAAATGGAGACACGTCGACTATACCATCAGAGAACCAAGAAGCAACGTGTTTCCATTCACCAGCGGGGCCGAGGATACTTCACTATGAAGCACATAGAGGAGAAGCTGCGTGAGGAGCCGTGTGCACACTGTGAGCGTGAGGTTGAGAGCCCCTAGTGCATTATTCAATAGACTCCCTCGCTACCCTGGATCTGCACCAACAACTGCTGCCGCAGCTCACCTCATGGATCTGAGCGTCAGCGAACTCAAGAAGTTGCTGCCTCTTATTGTATACTGTTTACTTCCTCCGCAGAAGACATTGATGACTAGCGCTCCTAGCCTTGTCTCCTTCTTTCTGCCTACCCACAGGTGGGTCTCCAAGAGTTCTTCACTAAGATGACAGCGATGTATTCGTCCACCTCAAGACCCTAAAGTAAAGCTGTGCCTCTTATCCAACGGGAAAGCCTAATATGGGTCGCCATCTGGAAAAGACCCGTGCCGGCGGCCACCCTTCGGCGAATCACCCTTGTAATGCTTCACCTTCACAATGTTCCAGACTATGGAGCTGAACTTTTCTCCAGGTTGAGGAACTGACCACCTCGAAAACAAAGATATTCATTAAACAATATTCAACAGTTCTCACCAAATTAATAAAGAAACTCAAACAACTGTACTACTCCAGTAGAGATTCACTGACTCAAGAGGAGATATAAAAAAGACCTGGAAAGCACTTTCCCAGATTCTGGGGACCCACAAACTGAAAAAAAACAAGAATATTGTTCTAACTAAACCTCATGAAACACCACTGCATCCCACTGACACAGCTAACAAGATAAACGACTTCTTCTCAAACATAGGATCTAATCTCGCCAGTAAAATCTCACGTACCAATGCCCGTGCTGGGGACTACCTAGATGGGAATTTCCCAAATTCCTTCTATATTTTTACCAACTGAGCCCACGGAAGTCACCGCGATCATAAAGTCACTTAAAAATAACTCGGGGAATCTGTCTCATGTCCCACCATTATTGTACAAGCGAGCGGCCCATGTCCTTTCGCATGCTATTACATTACTTTTTAACAAGTCACTAAAAACTAGCACTTTCCCGACACTACTCAAGACAGCAAGGGTTACACCAATACATAAAGGTGGTGACCCTACAGACGTAAACAACTATAGGCCAATATCAAACTTACCATTGCTATCCAAAATCTTTGAGAAACTCGTGCACAGGAGACTATATTCATTTATAACTTCACAAAACATACTCAACCCCTGCCAATTTGGATTCAGGAAAAATAAAAGCAATTATGATGCAATTATGAAAATGCTAGACCTGCTTTACACAGCGTTGGAACATAAGGAATATCCACTAGGAATTTTTATTGACCTAAGAAAAGCGTTTGACACAGTAGACCACGGCATACTACTCCACAAACCTGACCACTATGGTATAAGAGGCCATGCGCTTGCTTATTTTAAATCCTACCTTTCTAATAGGTATCAGTATGTCACCATTAAAGACACAGCCTCATCAATATGGCCACTTGATACTGGAGTTCCGCAGGGAAGTGTCCTTGGACCCCTGCTCTTCCTCATTTACATCAATGATCTTCCAAACATATCCCAACATCTAAAACCCATTCTCTTTGCTGACGACACGACTTATGTCATCTCTCACCCTAATCTTGCCACCCTCAACACCATTGTTAACGAGGAGCTGCTCAAAATATCGACTTGGATGGCAGCCAATAAACTTACGCTTAACACTGACAAAACCTACTATATTATGTTTGATAGCAGAGCAGGTGTTGTGCATCTTAAAATTAAGATCGACAACACTCTAATTGCCAGACATAATGAGGGCAAATTCCTTGGTTTATACCTCGACAACAACCTAAATTTCAGCACCCATATCCAACACATATCAAAAAAAGTATCCAAAACTGTGGGGATCCTCTCCAAGATACGATAATACGTACCGCAAACTGCCCTTCTCACACTGTACCATTCACTTACATATCCATACCTCACCTATGCTATCTGTGCTTGGGGTTCAACTGCAGCAACACACCTGAAGTCAATAATAACCCAACAAAAAGCTGCAGTAAGAATAATCACTAAATCCCATCCCTGGCAACACCCCCCCCCACTCTTCATAGATCTAAACTTACTCCCTGTTCAGTACATCCACACTTACTACTGTGCAATCTATATCTACAGGACCTTAAATTCCAATGTTAACCTTGACCTAAAACGCTTTCTTGATAGTTGTGACAGGATCCACAGGCATAACACCAGACACAAACATCTCTATGACATTCCTCGTGTTCGACTAAACCTTTACAAAAATTTAATGTATTTCAAAGGACCTAAAATCTGGAACACCCTACCTGAAAACTCTAGAACTGCAGACACATTCATCACTTTCAAAATACAGTTAGAAAACATCTTATCTCCCTGATCCACCCCGACAACTAACTACATGATAACCACCTGGTGGTTCATAATTACACTCACCCACTGACTATAAACCCAGAAATACTAATCTTAATCTTAAATAATAAATCCTAACTAGTCATAAGTTTGCCTATGATACTCCAATACAGACACCTTGTATTGTGCTAAAACAAAAGCATTCACATTGTTAAACTCACAAATTATGATGTAGTCACTTAGCCTTAATACCATAATCTGTAAGGATTTAATGTTAAGAATTAATCTAAGTCTGCTCAAAATGCCTAGCCATGCAAGGTGTCCTAGCATGGCTAGGCATTTTATAACATGTAAACCACACAATACCCAAAACCACACAATACCCAAAACATGGTAGGGATGGGTAGGTGGTAGGTAGGGTAGAGCACAAGACATGGTAGGAATGGGTAGGTGTTAGGTAGGGTAGAGCACAAGACATGGTAGGAATGGGGAGGTGTTAGGTAGGGTAGAGCACAAGACATGGTAGGAATGGGGAGGTGTTAGGTAGGGTAGAGCACAAGACATGGTAGGAATGGGGAGGTGTTAGGTAAGGTAGAGCACAAGACATGGTAGGAATGGGGAGGTGTTAGGTAGGGTAGAGCACAAGACATGGTAGGAATGGGGAGGTGTTAGGTAAGGTAGATCACAAGACATGGTAGGAATGGGGAGGTGTTAGGTAGGGTAGAGCAAAAGACATGGTAGGAATGGGGAATGGACAGGACTGCGGTAAACAAAAGCTGTGAAAAAGGTTAGTAGGTTAGTAGACTTGAGAGGTGAGAGCGTGACAAGAGACGTTGTGTCCTGAACATCTGGGTGGATTTTCAAAGAATGGTTTTTCTCACCTAGTGATAAGTGTCAGAAAAATATTACAGCATCTGAAAGACTTTTTGCTAGAATTAAATAATCATTTAATATATATACAGTGGAACCCCGGTTTTCGAACTTAATACATTCAAGAAGGTCGTTCTGAAACCGAAACGAGCGGAAACTGAATCAATATTTCACGTAAGAAATAATGTAAATACAATTAATCCGTTCCAGACACCCAAAAATATTCACAAAAAAATATTTTTTTTAAAGAATACTACACTAATATCAACTCTACGGCTTATTTATCTATCACAATTGATCTAATATGACATAATAAACAATATTAATAACATAGAAACATGAAATACACTCTAGAATGAATAAAATATGTTATTACATATGTGGAGTGGCGGTGGTGTTGCTGTTGTTAGGTTTATAAGTGCCACTGACAGAATAAGCAGTACATATAATGTTGGTAGTGGCAGCGGTGTTGTCAGTGGCCCTATATACCTCAAACAACAATGGAGGAGTCAGTTTCGTGTTGTCATTTTTCTATCGCTTAATCGCTTAACTTACTTGTTACACTGTTAATGCTACAATTTATCAATGGCTGGCGTTATAGCCTTTATTGACTTCTGTTGCTTTAGTATTGTACATATCATAGAATCACTGAAGAAGGTACATACTCCCCTCTCTCTCTCTCAGGCCTTTACCAAAGTGCTGGCACTAGGAACTTTCTTTGGGCCCATGGTTGCTTGTTTCACAGTCACAATTAGTAAACAAGCACCAAAAACAAGGAATTATTAATAATGAAATGTTTTGGAATGCACGAAGTAATGCTCACTCGACCAATGACAGAGGCAGACTGAGATGCATAGTTTCAGCATCTCCGGGTGGGCAGACGAGTTTATTACATCCGATTACCGGAACAAGGTCCAATATCTGGAAGAAAATTTCGCACAGAAAACTGTCCAAAAACCGAAACGTCGATAACTGGAGCGTGCGAAACCCGGAGTTTCACTATATATATATATATATATATATATATATATATATATATATATATATATATATATATATATATATATATATATATATATATATATATATATATATATGTCGTGCCGAATATGTACAACTGGTAAATTAGCAAGAACTCATTTAAAATTAAGTCCTTTCAAAAATTTTCTTTTATACGTTTAAAGATATATTTTTTCATTAATGTTAATGCAAAAATTTATAATTTTGCACCAAAAGAATCGTAGAAAACTTACCTAACCTTATTATAACAAGCCCAATTTATTTTAGCCTAATCCAATTAAATATATTTTAAATACGTTTACAATAATTTAATACTAAACAAACACAATGAAATATATTTTTTTCGTTAGGTTCAGAATGATTCTGGCGAAATTATTGCATACACAAATTTTCACTTGTCCTATATGGCAAGATGAGCGTTGCTATTTGAGCCAGGATCGATAATTTTACATATTCGGCACGACATATTTATATATATATATATATATATATATATATATATATATATATATATATATATATATATATATATATATATATATATATATATATATATATATATATATATATATATATATATATATATATATATATATATATATATATATATATATATATATATGTATATATATATATATATTTGAAGACCGTGTTTACTTTTAGCTTCTCTCAAGAGGAATATTTGGAAGTGTAAGTATTAACTCGTAAAAATTTATTTATTCAGAAATTAAAGTATTAGCATATGTTGATATGCAATAGTTAATTTACTTGTAAGAATTACAGAATTTGAGTGTTGGCATTATGCTGAGCTTATAGAAATATAGACAGAAAATATTGTTAATATAAAATCATGCTTTAGAGTCATTATTCAATACTCTTTTCTAGTACTTGGACACTCCAAAAATTATTATCAAATACATTCCAATTGATTTCTCATCTTTTCCTACCATCTCGTTCCTAAACAAATAAATTCTTCACTACTTCTTTGTTTCCTCAGTGCCGACACTTGCAAATAAACTGAATATATTAACTGATAATTCTGATTCATCTTCGAGAAGTACATTTCAGAGGTAACTTCTGCATCAGGGATTACACAACACTTACTAACCTTAATCTTTAGTGGGACACACTGATGCTGGCCCCAGTGGAAGGCAACATCCTAGCTAGAAGATTGTGTTCTAGCATCCCACTAGCGGTACGTCTGGTCCTTTTTGAGGAGTTACATGGTAAGGTGAGTGTGATGCTGAGTCACGGTATGATTTCAGATCATTTTTCATTTTTCTCTTCCTAAATATATGATAATCTGATATCCATTGGTCAGTGAAGCACCATTTTTATATGACAATTATTTCTTTGGTGGATATATTTCAATAGATGATGACTTAGGAATGTTCAAAGAGGTGTAGGGGACTGGTGAAGGAGGCGAGACTTGCTGACGGTGGTGGCTACGAGCTACATACTGCAGGATGTCTGGATCAAGCTCAGATACTGTATGATGATTCCTTCCTTCGTCCTATAACCTCCCTGAGAGGCAGTAGGATAAAGGTTTCCTATACGAAGGTAAGACGAGAACTGTACCTATACAATATAACTTATACACACACACACGTGTATATATATATACACGTATATATACACACGTATATATTGTGTATATATATATATATATATATATATATATATATATATATATTATATATATATATATATATATGTATATATATACATATATATATATATGTATGTATATATTAACCCATTGGCCGATTCCCACCGAGACAGGGTGGTCCACCAAGGCAGGGTGGTCCACCAAGGCAGGGTGGTCCACCAAGGCAGGGTGGTCCACCAAGGCAGGGTGGTCCACCAAGGCAGGGTGGTCCACCAAGGCAGGGTGGTCCACCAAGGCAGGGTGGTCCACCAAGGCAGGGTAGTCCACTAAGGCAGGGTGGTCCACCAAGGCAGGGTGGTCCACCAAGGCAGGGTGGTCCACCAAGGCAGGGTGGCCTACCAAGGCAGGGTGGTCCACCAAGGCAGGGTGGTCCACCAAGGCAGGGTGGCCACCAAGGCAGGGTGGCCACCAAGGCAGGGTGGTCCACCAAGGCAGGGTGGCCGGAAAAAGAAAAACTTTCACCATCATTCACTCCATCACTGCCTTGCCAGAAGGGTGCTTTACACTACAGTTTTTAAACTGCAACATTAACACCCCTCCTTCAGAGTGCAGGCACTGTACTTCCCATCTCCAGGACTCAAGTCCGGCCTGCCGGTTTCCCTGAACCCCTTCATAAATGTTACTTTGCTCACACTCCAACAGCACGTCAAGTATTAAAAACCATTTGTCTCCATTCACTCCTATCAAACAAGCTCACACATGCTTGCTGGAAGTCCAAGCCCCTCGCACACAAAACCTCCTTTACCCCCTCCCTCCAATTTTTCATAGGCCGACCCCTACCCCTCCTCCCCTCCACTACAGACTGATACACTTTTGAAGTCATTCTGTTTCGTTCAATTCTCTCTACATGTCCGAATCACCTCAACAATCCTTCCTCAGCCCTCTGGACAACAGTTTTGGCAATCCCGCACCTCCTCCTAACTTCCAAACTACGAATTCTCTGCATTATATTCACACCACACATTGCCCTAAGATTGACATCTCCACTGCCTCCAGCCTTCTCCTCGCTGCAACATTCATCACCCATGCTTCACACCCATATAAGAGCGTTGGTAAAACTATACTCTCATATATTCCCCTCTTTGCCTCCAAGGACAAAGTTATTTGTCTCCACAGACTCCTAAGTGCACCGCTCACCCTTTTCCCCTCATCAATTCTATGATTCACCTCATCTTTCATAGACCCATCCGCTGACACGTCCACTCCCAAATATCTGAATACATTCACCTCCTCCATACTCTCTCCCTCCAATCTGACATCCAATCTTTCATCACCTAATCTTTTTGTTATCCTCATAACCTTACTCTGGTCACAGACTGGGCCGCTGGGGCGTTGACTCCCGGAACTCTCTCCAGGTAAACTCCAGGTAAACTCTTCCCTGTGTTCACTTTTAATTTTCTTCCTTTACACACCCTACCAAATTCATCCACCAACCTCTGCAACTTCTCTTCAGAATCTCCTAAGAGCACAGTGTCATCAGCAAAGAGCAACTGTGACAACTCCCACTTTATGTGTGATTCTTTATCTTTTAACTCCACGCCTCTTGTCAAGACCCTCGCATTTACTTCTCTTACAACCCCATCTATAAATATATTGAACAAACACGGTGACATCACACAACCTTGTCCAAGACCTACTTTTACTGGGAAATAATTTCCCTCTTTCCTACTACTTACCTACACACACACACACACACAGATATATATATGCATACATATATATATATATATATATATATATATATATATATATATATATATATATATATATATATATATATATATATATATATATATATATATATATATATATATATATATGTGTGTGTGTGTATATATATATGCAATATATTCAAAGTAAACAAATATTACAATATGCAAAATAACCACAGTAAAAAAAAATGTGGCACTGTGTGTCCGTGAAGGGCACACTTACACATGTATTTTCAGAGATATTGTCATGCATATGCACTCGACTCGATCTCATGCACGAGCATGCACGCATACTCCCACCCATTTAAACAATTACATACACACACACACACACACACACACACACACACACACACACACACACACACACACACACACACACACACACACACACACACACACACACACACACACACACACACACACACAAACACACACACACACACATACACACACACACAGAGTCTTTGACAACAGTCTAAGACCAGGTGATTAGGCTGAGGAAAGAAGGTCGGGAACTTACCAGAAGCGATCAAGAGGTATGTGAGGAGCTCAACATGAAATTTAAGAAAGTATTTACAGTGGAGACAGGAAGGCCTCTGGGAGGACAGGACAGAGGGGGACACCAGCAAGTAATATACCAACAAGTGTTGGATGACATACATACAACTGAGGAGGTGAAGAAGCTGCTAAGGGACATTGATACCTCGAAGGCAATGGGACCGGACAATCTCTCCCTGTGGGTCCTTAGAGAGGGAGCAGAAATTCTGTGTGTGCCACTAACCGCAATCTTCAACACATCCCTTGAAACGGGCAACTACCTGAGGTATGGAAGACGGCAAATGTAGTACCCATATTTAAAAAAGGAGACAGAAAAGAGGCATTAAACTATAGATCAGTTTCACTGACATGTATAGCATGCAAAGTCATGGAGAAGATTATCAGGAGCTGAGTGGTGGAGCACCTGGAACGGAACAATAGTATAAACGCCAACCAGCAGGGATTTATGGAAGGTAAATCCTGTGTCACAAACCTACTGGAGTTTTATGATAAAATAACAGAAGTAAGACACGAGAGAGAGAGGTGGGTTGATTTCATCTTCTTGGACTGCAAGAAGGCCTTCGACACAGTTCCTCACAGGAGATTGGTGCAGAAGCTAGAGGATCAGGCACGTATAACAGGAAGGACGCTCAGATGGATCAGAGAATACCTAACAAGGAGGCAACAACGAGTCATGGTATGTGATGAGGTATCACCGTGTGCACCTGTGACGAGCGAGGTCCCACAGGGGTCGGTCCTAGGAGCAGTGCTATTTCTGGTATATGTGAATGACATGATGAAAGAGTTAGACTCAGAAGTGTCTCTGTTCGCAGATGATGTGAAGTTAATGAGGAGAATTAAATCAGATGACGATCAGGTAGGACTGCAAAGAGACCTGGACAGACTGGACACCTAGTCCAGCAACTGATTTCTCGAATTTAACCTTACCAAATGCAAAGTCATGAAGATCGGGGAAGGGCAAAGAAGACCTCATACGGAGTATAGGCTAGGTGGCCAAAGACTGTAAACTTCGCTCAAGGAGAAAGATCTTGGGGTGAGTACAACACCGAGCATGTCTCCGGAAGCACACATCAATCAGATAACTGATGCAGCATATGGGCGTATCTCCTAAACATGAACTTACATGTCCTGTACTGTTGTACCAGTACCTCCTACCCATGAACTTACATGTCCTGTACTGTTGTACCAGTATCTCCAACCATTGCATTTACGTGCCCTGTACTGTTGTACCAGTATCTCCTACCCATGAACGTAAATATCCTGTACTGTTGTACCAGCCTCCTACACATGAACTTACATGTCCTGTACTGTTGTACCAGTATCTCCTACTCATGAAGTTACATGTCCTGTACTGTTGTACCAGTGTCTCCTACCCATGAACTTACATGTCCTGTACTGTTGTACCAGTACCTCCTACTCATGAAGTTACATGTCCTGTACTGTTGTACCAGTGTCTCATACCCATGAACTTGCATGTCCTGTACTGTTGTACCAGTATCTAATACCCATGAACTTACATGTCCTGTACTGTTTTACCAGTATCTCCTACCCATGAACTTACATGTCCTGTACTGTTGTACCAGTATCTCCTACCCATTAACTTACATAGCCTGTACTATTGTACCAGTATCTCCTACCCATGAACTTACATGTCCTGTACTGTTATACCAGTATCTCCTTCCCATGAACTTACATAGCCTGTACTATTGTACCAGTATCTCCTACCCATGAACTTACATGTCCTGTACTGTTATACCAGTATCTCCTACCCATGAACTTACATGTCCTCTACTGTTGTTCCAGAATCTCCTACCCATGAACTTACATGTTCTATACTGTTGTACAAGTATCTCCTACCCATGAACTTACATGTCGCGTACTGTTGTACCAGTATCTCCTACCCACGAACTTACATGTCCTGTACTGTCGTACAAGAATCTCCTACCCATGAACTTACATGTCCTGTACTGTTGTACCAGTATCTCCTACTCATGAACTTACATATAATGTACAGTTGTACCAGTATCTCCTACCCCATGAACTTACATGTCTTGTACTGTTGTACCAGTATCTCCTTCCCATGAACTTACATAGCCTGTACTATTGTACCAGTATCTCCTTCCCATGAACTTACATGTCCTGTACTGTAGCACCAGTATCTCCTACCCATGAACTTACATATCCTGTATTGTTGTAAAAGTATCTCCTACAGATGAACTTACATGTCCTGTACTGTAGCACCAGTATCTCCTACCCATGAACTTACATATCCTGTACTGTTGTACCAGTATCTCCTACCCATGAACTTACATGTCCTGTATTGTTGTAAAAGTATCTCCTACAGATGAACTTACATGTCCTGTACTGTAGCACCAGTATCTCCTACCCATGAACTTACATGTCCTGTACTGTTGTACCAGAATCTCCTACCCATGAACTTACATGTCCTGTACTGTTGTACCAGTACCTCCTACTCATGAAGTTACATGTCCTGTACCGTTCTACCAGTGTCTCGTACCCATGAACTTACATGTCCTGTACTGTTGTACCAGAATCTCCTACCCATGAACTTACATGTCCTGTACTGTTGTACCAGTATCTCCTACCCCATGAACTTACATGTCCTGTACTGTTGTACCAGTATCTCCTACCCATGAACTTACATGTCCTGTACTGTTGTACCAGTATCTCCTACCCATGAACTTACATGTCCTGTACTGTTGTACCAGTACCTCCTACCCATGAACTTACATGTCCTGTACTGTTGCACCAGTATCTCCTACCCATGAACTTACATGTCCTGTACTGTTGTACCAGTGTCTCCTACCCATGAACTTACATGTCCTGTACTGTTGTACCAGTTTCTCCTACCCATGAACTTACATGTCCTGTACTGTTGTACCAGTATCTCCTAAACATGAACTTACATGTCCTGTACTGTTGTACCAGTATCTCCTACCCATGAACTTACATGTCCTGTACTGTTGTACCTGTATCTCCTACCCAAGAACTTACGTGTCCTGTACTGTTGTACCAGTATCTCCTACCCATGAACGTACATGTCCTGCACTCTTGTACCAGTATCTCCTAAACATGAACTTACATGTCCTATACTGTTGTACCAGTATCTCCTGCCCTATGAACTTACATGTCCTGTACTGTTGCACCAGTATCTCCTGCCCTATGAACTTACATGTCCTGTACTGTTGCACCAGTATCTCCTACCCATGAACTTACATGTCCAGTACTGTTGTACCAGTGTCTCCTACCCATGAACTTACATGTCCTGTACTGTTGCACCAGTATCTCCTACCCATGAACTTACATATCCTGTACTGTTGTACCAGTATCTCCTACCCATGAACTTACATGTCCTGTACTGTTGTACCAGTATCTCCTGCCCTATGAACTTACATGTCCTGTACTGTTGCACCAGTATCTCCTACCCATGAACTTACATATCCTGTACTGTTGTGCCAGTATCTCCTGCCCTATGAACTTACATGTCCTGTACTGTTGCACCAGTATCTCCTACCCATGAACTTACATGTCCAGTACTGTTGTACCAGTGTCTCCTACCCATGAACTTACATGTCCTGTACTGTTGTACCAGTATCTCCTACACATGAACTTACATGTCCTGTATTGTTGTACCAGTATCTCCTACCCATGAACTTAAATGTCCTGTACTGTTGTACCAGCATCTCCTACCCATGAACTTACATGTCCTGTACTGTTGTACCAGTATCTCCTACCCATGAACTTACATGTCCTGTACTGTTGTACCAGTATCTCCTACCCATGAACTTACATATCCTGTACTGTTGTACCTGTATCTCCTACCCATGAACTTACATGTCCTGTACTGTTGTACCAGTATCTCCTACCCATGAACTTACTTGTCCTGTACTGTTGTACCAGTATCTCCTACCCATGAACTTACTTGTCCTGTACTGTTGTACCAGTATCTCCTACCAATGAACTTACATGTCCTGTGCTGTTGTACCAGTATCTCCTACCCATGAACTTACATGTCCTGTACTGTTGTACCAGTATCTCCTACCAATGAACTTACATGTCCTGTGCTGTTGTACCAGTATCTCATACCTATGAACTTACACGTCCTGTACTGTTGTACCAGTATCTCCTACCCATGAACTTACATGTCCTGTACTGTTGTACCAGTATCTCCTACCCATGAACTTACATGTCCTGTACTGTTGTACAAGTATCTCCTTCCCATGAACTTATATGTCCTGTACTGTTGTACCAGTATCTCCTTCCCATGAACTTACATGTCCTGTACTGTTGTACCAGTATCTCATACCCATGAACTTACATGTCCTATACTGTTGTTCCCGTATCTCCTACCAATGAACTTACATGTCCTGTACTGTTGTACCAGTATCTCCTACCCATGAACTTACATGTCCTATACTGTTGTTCCCGTATCTCCTACCAATGAACTTACATGTCCTGTACTGTTGTACCAGTATGTCCTACCCATGAACTTACATGTCCTATACTGTTGTTCCCGTATCTCCTACCAATGAACTTACATGTCCTGTATTGTTGTACCAGTATCTCCTTCCCATGAACTTACATGTCCTATACTGTTGTTCCCGTATCTCCTACCAATGAACTTACATGTCCTGTACTGCTGTACCAGTATCTCCTACCTATGAACTTACATGTCCTGTACTGTTGTACCAGTATATCCTACCTATGAACTTGCATTTCCTGTACTGTTGTACCAGTATCTCCTTCCCATGAACTTACATGTCCTATACTGTTGTTCCCGTATCTCCTACCAATGAACTTACATGTCCTGTACTGTTGTACCAGTATCTCCTACCTATGAACTTACATGTCCTGTACTGTTGTACCAGTATATCCTACCAATAAACTTACATGTCCTGTACTGTTGTACCAGCATATCCTACCAATAAACTTACATGTCCTGTACTGTTGTACCAGTATCTCCTACCCATGAACTTACATGTCCTGTACTGTTGTACCAGTATCTCCTACCCATGAACTTACATGTCCTGTACTGTTGTACCAGTATCTCCTTCCCATGAACTTACATGTCCTGTACTGTTGTACCAGTATCTCCTACCCATGAACTTACATGTCCTGTACTGTTGTACCAGTATATCCTACCAATAAACTTACATGTCCTGTACTGTTGTACCAGTATCTCCTACCCATGAACTTACATGTCCTGTACTGTTGTACCAGTATCTCCTACCCATGAACGTACATGTCCTGTACTGTTGTACCAGTCTCCTACCCATGAACTTACATGTCCTGTTCTGTTGTACCAGTATCTCCTACCCATAAACGTACATGTCCTGTAGTGTTGTAACAGTATCTCCTACCCATGAACTTAAATGTATTGTATTGTTGTACCAGTATCTCCTACCCATGAACTTGCATGTCCTGTACATTTGTACCAGTATCTCCTACACATAAACGTACATGTCCTGTACTGTTGTACCAGTATCTCCTACCCATGAACTTACATGTCCTCTACTGTTGTACCAGTATCTCCTACCCATGAACTTACATGTCCTGTACTGTTGTACCAGTATCTCCTACCCATGAACTTACATATCCTGTACTGTTGTACCTGTATCTCCTACCCATGAACTTACATGTCCTCTACTGTTGTACCAGTATCTCCTACCCATGAACTTGCATGTCCTGTACAGTTGTACCAGTATCTCCTACACATAAACGTACATGTCCTGTACTGTTGTACCAGTATCTCCTACCCATGAACTTACATGTCCTGTACTGTTGTACCAGTATCTCCTACCCATGAACTTACATGTCCTGTACTGTTGTACCAGTATCTCCTACCCATGAACTTATATGTCCTGTACTGTTGTAAAAGTATCTCCTACAGATGAACTTACATGTCCTGTACTGTAGCACAAGTATCTCCTACCCATGAACTTACATATCCTGTACTGTTAACATAAGAACATAAGAAAGGAGGAACACTGCAGCAGGCCTGTTGGCCCATACTAGGCAGGTCCTTTACAATTCATCCCACTAACAAACATTTGACCAACCCAATTTTCAATGCTACCCAAGAAATAAGCTCTGATGTGCAAGTCCCACTCAAATCCAACCCCTCCCACTCATGTACTTATCCAACCTAAATTTGAAACTACCCAAAGTCCTAGCCTCAATAACCCAACTAGGTAGACTGTTCCACTCATCAACTACCCTATTTCCAAACCAATACTTTCCTATGTCCTTTCTAAATCTAAACTTATCTAATTTAAATCCATTACTGCGGGTTCTCTCTTGGAGAGATATCCTCAAGACCTTGTTAATATCCCCTTTATTAATACCTATCTTCCACTTATACACTTCGATCAGGTCTCCCCTCATTCTTCGTCTAACAAGTGAATGTAACTTAAGAGTCTTCAATCTTTCTTCATAAGGAAGATTTCTAATGCTATGTATTAATTTAGTCATCCTACGCTGAATGTTTTCTAACGAATATATGTCCATTCTGTAATATGGAGACCAGAATTGAGCTGCATAATCTAGGTGAGGCCTTACTAATGATGTATAAAGCTGCAGTATGACCTCTGGACTTCTGTTGCTTACACTTCTTGATATAAATCCCAGTAATCTATTTGCCTTATTACGTACGCTTAGGCATTGCTGTCTTGGTTTAAGGTTGCTGCTTACCATAACCCCCAAGTCCTTTTCGCAATCTGTATGGCTAAGTTCTACATTATTTAACTTATAAGTGCTAGGGTTATGGACACTTCCGAGCTTCAGAACCTTGCATTTATCTACATTGAACTGCATCTGCCACTTTTCTGACCAAGAGTAGAGTTTGTCTAAATCCTCCTGAAGTTCCCTAACATCTACGTTTGAATCAATTATCCTACCTATCTTCGTGTCATCGGCGAATTTGCTCATATCACTAGTAATTCCTTCATCAAGATCATTGATATATATTATAAACAACAACGGGCCCAAGACTGATCCCTGTGGAACGCCACTTGTTACTGATCCCCACTCGGATTTAACCCCATTCATGGACACTCTCTGCTTCCTGTCTGTGAGCCATGATTCGATCCACGAGAGCACTCTTCCCCCAATGCCATGAGCTGCTACTTTCTTCAACAGTCTTTGGTGCGGAACTCTATCAAATGCCTTACTAAAATCTAAGTAAATAATATCAAATTCTTTATCGTGGTCAACAGCCTCAAAAGCTTTACTGAAAAAAGTTAATAAATTAGTTAGACAAGACCGGCCTCTTGTGAATCCATGCTGAGTATCATTAATCAAGCTATGCTTATCGAGATGGCTTCTTATAACCTCAGCTATAATTGACTCTAGCAACTTGCCTACAATTGAGGTCAGGCTTATTGGGCGGTAATTTGACGGTATCGACTTGTCCCCTGTTTTAAAAATAGGAATTACATTAGCCATCTTCCACATATCAGACACTACACCTGTTTGAAGAGATAAATTAAAAATATTAGTTAATGGTTCACAGACTTCCATTTTGCATTCCTTAAGAACCCTTGAAAAAAACTCATCAGGACCCGGTGACTTATTTTGCTTCAGTCGGTCTATCTGCTTCACAACCATTTCACTAGTGACTGTGATGTTACATAATTTATCTTCTTCTGATCCACTATAAAAATTAATTACCAGTATCTCCTACCCATGAACTTACATGTCCTGTATTGTTGTAAAAGTATCTCCTACAGATGAACTTACAGGTCCTGTACTGTAGCACCAGTGTCTCCTACCCATGAACTTTAATGTCCTGTACTGTTGTACCAGAATCTCCTACCCATGAACTTACATGTCCTGTACTGTTGTACCAGTACCTCCTACTCATGAAGTTACATGTCCTGTACTGTTGTACCAGTGTCTCCTACCCATGAACTTACATGTCCTGTACTGTTGTACCAGAATCTCCTACCCATGAACTTACATGTCCTGTACTGTTGTACCAGTATCTCCTACCCATGAACTTACATGTCCTGTACTGTTGTACCAGTGTCTCCTACCCATGAACTTATATGTCCTGTACTGTTGTACCAGCATCTCCTACCCATGAACTTACATATCCTGTACTGTTGTACCTGTATCTCCTACCCATGAACTTACATGTCCTGTACTGTTGTACCAGTATCTCCTACACATGAACTTACTTGTCCTGTACTGTTGTACCAGTATCTCCTACACATGAACTTACATGTCATATACTGTTGTACCAGTATCTCCTACCCATGAACTTACATGTCCTGTACTGTTGTACCAGTATCTCCTAAACATGAACTTACATGTCCTGTACTGTTGTACCAGTATCTCCTACCCATGAACTTACATGTCCTGTACTGTTGTACCTGTATCTCCTACCCAAGAACTTACATGTCCTGTACTGTTGTACCAGTATCTCCTACCATTGCACTTACGTGTCCTGTACTCTTGTACCAGTATCTCCTACCCATGAACTTACATGTCCTGTACTGTTGTACCAGTATCTCCTGGCCTATGAACTTACATGTCCTGTACTGTTGCACCAGTATCTCCTGCCCTATGAACTTACATGTCCTGTACTGTTGCACCAGTATCTCCTACCCATGAACTTACATGTCCAGTACTGTTGTACCAGTGTCTCCTACCTATGAACTTACATGTCCTGTACTGTTGCACCAGTATCTCCTACCCATGAAGTTACATATCCTGTACTGTTGTACCAATATCTCCTACCCATGAACTTACATGTCCTGTACTGTTGTACCAGTATCTCCTGCCCTATGAACTTACATGTCCTGTACTGTTGCACCAGTATCTCCTACCCATGAACTTACATGTCCAGTACTGTTGTACCAGTGTCTCCTACCCATGAACTTACATGTCCTGTACTGTTGTACCAGTATCTCCTACCCGTGAACTTACATGTCCTGTACTGTTGTACCAGTATCTCCTACCCATGAACTTAAATGTCCTGTACTGTTGTACCAGCATCTCCTACCCATGAACTTACATGTCCTGTACTGTTGTACCAGTGTCTCCTACCCATGAACTTACATGTCCTGTACTGTTGTACCAGTATCTCCTACCCATGAACTTACATATCCTGTACTGTTGTACCTGTATCTCCTACCCATGAACTTACATGTCCTGTACTGTTGTACCAGTATCTCCTACACATGAACTTACTTGTCCTGTACTGTTGTACCAGTATCTCCTACCCATGAACTTACTTGTCCTGTACTGTTGTACCAGTATCTCTTACCAATGAACTTACATGTCCTGTGCTGTTGTACCAGTATCTCCTACCCATGAACTTACATGTCCTGTACTGTTGTACCAGTATCTCCTACCAATGAACTTACATGTCCTGTGCTGTTGTACCAGTATCTCCTACCTATGAACTTACATGTCCTGTACTGTTGTACCAGTATCTCCTACCCATGAACTTACATGTCCTGTACTGTTATACCAGTATCTCCTACCCATGAACTTACATGTCCTGTACTGTTGTACCAGTATCTCCTTCCCATGAACTTACATGTCCTGTACTGTTGTACCAGTATCTCCTTCCCATGAACTTACATGTCCTGTACTGTTGTACCAGTATCTCCTACCCATGAACTTACATGTCCTGTACTGTTGTACCAGTATCTCCTTCCCATGAACTTACATGTCCTGTACTGTTGTACCAGTATCTCCTACCCATGAACTTACATGTCCTATACTGTTGTTCCCGTATCTCCTACCAATGAACTTACATGTCCTGTACTGTTGTACCAGTATCTCCTACCCATGAACTTACATGTCCTATACTGTTGCTCCAGTATCTCCTACCAATGAACTTACATGTCCTGTACTGTTGTACCAGTATCTCCTACCCATGAACTTACATGTCCTATACTGTTGTTCCCGTATCTCCTATCAATGAACTTACATGTCCTGTACTGTTGTACCAGTATCTCCTTCCCATGAACTTACATGTCCTATACTGTTGTTCCCGTATCTCCTACCAATGAACTTACATGTCCTGTACTGTTGTACCAGTATCTCCTACCTATGAACTTACATGTCCTGTACTGTTGTACCAGTATATCCTACCTATGAACTTGCATTTCCTGTACTGTTGTACCAGTATCTCCTTCCCATGAACTTACATGTCCTATACTGTTGTTCCCGTATCTCCTACCAATGAACTTACATGTCCTGTACTGTTGTACCAGTATCTCCTACCCATGAACTTACATGTCCTGTACTGTTGTACCAGTATCTCCTACCCATGAACTTATATGTCCTGTACTGTTGTTCCCGTATCTCCTACCAATGAAGTTACATGTCCTGTACTGTTGTACCAGTATCTCCTACCTATGAACTTACATGTCCTGTACTGTTGTACCAGTATATCCTACCTATGAACTTGCATTTCCTGTACTGTTGTACCAGTATCTCCTTCCCATGAACTTACATGTCCTATACTGTTGTTCCCGTATCTCCTACCAATGAACTTACATGTCCTGTACTGTTGTACCAGTATCTCCTACCCATGAACTTAAATGTCCTGTACTGTTGTACCAGCATCTCCTACCCATGAACTTACATGTCCTGTACTGTTGTACCAGTGTCTCCTACCCATGAACTTACATGTTCTGTACTGTTGTACCAGTATCTCCTACCCATGAACTTACATATCCTGTACTGTTGTACCTGTATCTCCTACCCATGAACTTACATGTCCTGTACTGTTGTACCAGTATCTCCTACACATGAACTTACTTGTCCTGTACTGTTGTACCAGTATCTCCTACCCATGAACTTACTTGTCCTGTACTGTTGTACCAGTATCTCTTACCAATGAACTTACATGTCCTGTGCTGTTGTACCAGTATCTCCTACCCATGAACTTACATGTCCTGTACTGTTGTACCAGTATCTCCTACCAATGAACTTACATGTCCTGTGCTGTTGTACCAGTATCTCCTACCTATGAACTTACATGTCCTGTACTGTTGTACCAGTATCTCCTACCCATGAACTTACATGTCCTGTACTGTTGTACCAGTATCTCCTACACATGAACTTACATGTCCTGTACTGTTGTACCAGTATCTCCTTCCCATGAACTTACATGTCCTGTACTGTTGTACCAGTATCTCCTTCCCATGAACTTACATGTCCTGTACTGTTGTACCAGTATCTCCTACCCATGAACTTACATGTCCTGTACTGTTGTACCAGTATCTCCTTCCCATGAACTTACATGTCCTGTACTGTTGTACCAGTATCTCCTACCCATGAACTTACATGTCCTATACTGTTGTTCCCGTATCTCCTACCAATGAACTTACATGTCCTGTACTGTTGTACCAGTATCTCCTACCCATGAACTTACATGTCCTATACTGTTGCTCCCGTATCTCCTACCAATGAACTTACATGTCCTGTACTGTTGTACCAGTATCTCTTACCCATGAACTTACATGTCCTATACTGTTGTTCCCGTATCTCCTATCAATGAACTTACATGTCCTGTACTGTTGTACCAGTATCTCCTTCCCATGAACTTACATGTCCTATACTGTTGTTCCCGTATCTCCTACCAATGAACTTACATGTCCTGTACTGTTGTACCAGTATCTCCTACCTATGAACTTACATGTCCTGTACTGTTGTACCAGTATATCCTACCTATGAAATTGCATTTCCTGTACTGTTGTACCAGTATCTCCTTCCCATGAACTTACATGTCCTATACTGTTGTTCCCGTATCTCCTACCAATGAACTTACATGTCCTGTACTGTTGTACAAGCATATCCTACCAATAAACTTACATGTCCTGTACTGTTGTACCAGTATCTCCTACCCATGAACTTACATGTCCTGTACTGTTGTACCAGTATCTCCTACCCATGAACTTACATGTCCTGTACTGTTGTACCAGTATCTCCTACCCATGAACTTACATGTCCTGTACTGTTGTACCAGTATCTCCTACCCATGAACTTACATGTCCTGTACTGTTGTACCAGTATCTCCTACCCATGAACGTACATGTCCTGTACTGTTGTACCAGAATCTCCTACCCATGAACTTACATGTCCTGTTCTGTTGTACCAGTATCTCTTACCCATGAACTTACATGTCCTGTTCTGTTGTACCAGTATCTCCTACCCATAAACGTACATGTCCTGTAGTGTTGTACCAGTATCTCCTACCCATGAACTTAAATGTCCTGTACTGTTGTACCAGTATCTCCTACCCATGAACTTAAATGTCCTGTACAGTTGTACCAGTATCTCCTACACATGAACGTACATGTCCTGTACTGTTGTACCAGTATCTCCTACCCATGAACTTACATGTCCTCTACTGTTGTACCAGTATCTCCTACCCATGAACTTACATGTCCTGTACTGTTGTACCTGTATCTCCTACCCATGAACTTACATATCCTGTACTGTTGTACCTGTATCTCCTACCCATGAACTTACATGTCCTCTACTGTTGTACCAGTATCTCCTACCCATGAACTTACATATCCTGTACTGTTGTACCAGTATCTCCCACCAATGAACTTACATGTCCTGTACTGTTGTACCAGTATCTCCTACCCATGAACTTACATGTCCTGTACTGTTGTACCAGTATCTCCTACCCATTAACTTACACGTCGTGCACTGTTGTTCCAGTATCTCCTAACCATGAACTTACACGTCCTGTACTGTTGTACCAGTAACTCCTACCCATGAACTTACATGTCCTGTACTGTTGTACCAGTATCTCCTACCCATGAACTTACATATCATGTACTGTTGTACCTGTATCTCCTACCCATGAACTTACATGTCCTCTACTGTTGTACCAGTATCTCCTACCCATGAACTTACATGTCCTGTACTGCTGTACCAGTATCTCCTACCCATGAACTTACATGTCCTGTACTGTTGTACCAGTATCTCCTACCCATGAAGTTACATGTCCTGTGCTGTTGCACCAGTATCTCCTACCCAATAACTTACATGTCGTGTACTGCTGTACCAGTATCTCCTACTCATGAACTTACATGTCCTGTACTGTTGTACCAGTATCTCCTACCCATGAACTTACATGTCCTGTACTGTTGTACCAGTATCACCTACCCATGAACGTACATGTCCTGTACTGTTGTATCAGAATCTCCTACCCGTGAACTTACATGTCCTGTACTGTTGTACCAGTATCTCCTACCCATGAACTTACATGTCCTGTACTGTTGTACCAGTATCTCCTACCCATGAACGTACATGTCCTGTACTGTTGTACCAGTCTCCTACCCATGAACTTACATGTCCTGTTCTGTTGTACCAGTATCTCCTACCCATGAACTTACATGTCCTGTACTGTTGTACCAGTATCTCCTACCCATGAACTTACATGTCCTGTACTGTTGTACCAGTATCTCCTACCCATGAACTTACAAGTCCTGTACTGTTGTACCAGTCTCCTACCCATGAACTTACATGTCCTGTTCTGTTGTACCAGTATCTCCTACCCATGAACTTACATGTCCTGTTCTGTTGTACCAGTATCTCCTACCCATAAACGTACATGTCCTGTAGTGTTGTACCAGTATCTCCTACCCATGAACTTAAATGTCCTCTACTGTTGTACCAGTATCTCCTACCCATGAACTTGCATGTCCTGTACAGTTGTACCAGTATCTCCTACACATGAACGTACATGTCCTGTTCTATTGTACCAGTTTCTCCTACCCATGAACTTACGTGTCCTGTACTGTTGTACCAGTATCTCCCACCCATGAACTTACATGTCCTGTACTATTGTACCAGTTTCTCCTACCCATGAACTTACATGTCCTGTACTGTTGTACCAGTATCTCCTACCCATGAACTTACATATCCTGTACTGTTGTACCTGTATCTCCTACCCATGAACTTTCATGTCCTGTACTGTTGTACCATTATCTCCTACCCATTAACTTACACGTCCTGTACTGTTGTACCAGTATCTCCTACCCATGAACTTACACGTCCTGTACTGTTGTACCAGTATCTCCTACCCATGAACTTACACGTCCTGTACTGTTGTACCAGTATCTCCTACCCATGAACTTACACGTCCTATACTGTTGTACCAGTATCTCCTACCCACGAACTTACATGTCCTGTACTGTTGTACCAGTATCTTCTACCCATGAACTTACACGTCCTGTACTGTTGTACCAGTATCTCCTACCCACGAACTTACATGTCATATACTGTTGTACCAGTATCTCCTACCCGTGAACTTACATGTCCTGAACTGTTGTACCAGTATCTCCTACCCATGAACTTACATGCCTGTACTGTTCTACCAGTATCTCCTACCCATGAACTTACATGTCCTGTACTGTTGTACCAGTATCTCCTACCCATGAACTTACATGTCCTGAACTGTTGTACCAGTATCTCCTACCCATGAACTTACATGCCTGTACTGTTGTACCAGTATCTCCTACCCATGAACTTACATGTCCTGTACTGTTGTACCAGTATCTCCAACCCATGAACTTACATGTCCTGTACTGTTGTACCAGTATCTCCTACCCATGAACTTACATGCCTGTACTGTTGTACCAGTATCTCCAACCCATGAACTTACATGTCCTGTACTGTTGTACCAGTATCTCCTACCCCATGAACTTACATGTCCTGTACTGTTGTACCAGTATCTCCTACCCATGAACTTACATGTCCTGTACTGTTGTACCAGTATCTCCTACCCATGAACTTACATGTCCTGTACTGTTGTACCAGTATCTCCTACCCCATGAATTTACATGTCCTGTACTGTTTTACCAGTATCTCCTTCCCATGAACTTACATGTCCTGTACTGCTGTACCAGTATCTCCAACCCCATGAACTTACATGTCCTGTACTGTTGTACCAGTATCTCCTACACATGAACTTACATGTCCTGTACTGTTGTACCAGTATCTCCTACCCATGAACTTACATGTCCTGTACTGTTGTACCAGTATCTCCTACCCCATGAACTTACATGTCCTGTACTGTTGTACCAGTATCTCCTACACATGAACTTACATGTCCTGTACTGTTGTTCAAGTATCTCCTGCCGTAAATGTTCATAAATCTGGCGGTGTAACAGTTTTGATTAAGATTGGTAAATTATCCCAGATTTGCGCCATATATACGCCTATATTCAGTAGTTATTTCTTGTGTCCAGCCTTATAAAAATTACTTTTTTAAGATTATTTAAAATATAATCATGAAACACTTTAAATGTGCTAGACTTCATACTGATAACAGGTTAATAAATATAAAAAATAATATATATATTTATATTCTTAATTAAGGATGCCTCTTGAATTTACACATTTTTTTAGGCTTGGGATGAATTACTGGAAGGAACACTAATGGATTTTATGAAGACACTGAACTTCACAATGGAGATTAACGAGAATTTAGGCGCCATTGATAAGATGCCCAACGGTTCGTTTAAGGGAGTAATAGGACAGGTTCAACGTAGGGTAAGTTATTTAAAATTAATGTGAGATCCCTGTTATTCTAAGTTTGTATAATATATATTACTTTCGGTATTTATTTTTCAGTCAGTGACTCATTGGCAGCATGATGTTCCTCAGGTGATGACACGGGGACTGGTAAGGCACAAAGCAGTTCCTTGTAGAGATGTTCCTCAGGTGATGACACGGGGACTGGTAAGGCACAAAGCAGTTCCTTGTAGATGATGTTCCTCAGGTGATGACACTGGGACTGGTAAGGCACAAAGCAGTTCCTTGTAGAGATGTTCCTCAGGTGATGACACGGGGACTGGTAAGGCACAAAGCAGTTCCTTGTAGAGATGTTCCTCAGGTGATGACACGGGGACTGGTAAGGCACAAAGCAGTTCCTTGTAGATGATGTTCCTCATGTGATGACACGGGGACTGGTAAGGCACAAAGCAGTTCCTTGTAGAGATGTTCCTCAGGTGATGACACGGGGACTGGTAAGGCACAAAGCAGTTCCTTGTAGAGATGTTCATCAGGTGATGACACGGGGACTGGTAAGGCACAAAGCAGTTCCTTGTAGAGATGTTCCTCAGGTGATGACACGGGGACTGGTAAGGCACAAAGCAGTTCCTTGTAGAGATGTTCATCAGGTGATGACACGGGGACTGGTAAGGCACAAAGCAGTTCCTTGTAGAGATGTTCCTCAGGTGATGACACGGGGACTGGTAAGGCACAAAGCAGTTCCTTGTAGATGATGTTCCTCATGTGATGACACGGGGACTGGTAAGGCACAAAGCAGTTCCTTGTAGAGATGTTCCTCAGGTGATGACACGGGGACTGGTAAGGCACAAAGCAGTTCCTTGTAGATGATGTTCCTCAGGTGATGACACTGGGACTGGTAAGGCACAAAGCAGTTCCTTGTAGAGATGTTCCTCAGGTGATGACACGGGGACTGGTAAGGCACAAAGCAGTTCCTTGTAGATGATGTTCCTCAGGTGATGACACTGGGACTGGTAAGGCACAAAGCAGTTCCTTGTAGAGATGTTCCTCAGGTGATGACACGGGGACTGGTAAGGCACAAAGCAGTTCCTTGTAGATGATGTTCCTCATGTGATGACACGGGGACTGGTAAGGCACAAAGCAGTTCCTTGTAGATGATGTTCCTCAGGTGATGACACTGGGACTGGTAAGGCACAAAGCAGTTCCTTGTAGAGATGTTCCTCAGGTGATGACACGGGGACTGGTAAGGCACAAAGCAGTTCCTTGTAGATGATGTTCCTCAGGTGATGACACTGGGACTGGTAAGGCACAAAGCAGTTCCTTGTAGAGATGTTCCTCATGTGATGACACGGGGACTGGTAAGGCACAAAGCAGTTCCTTGTAGATGATGTTCCTCATGTGATGACACGGGGACTGGTAAGGCACAAAGCAGTTCCTTGTAGAGATGTTCCTCAGGTGATGACACGGGGACTGGTAAGGCACAATGCAGTTCCTTGTAGATGATGTTCATCAGGTGATGACACGGGGACTGGTAAGGCACAAAGCAGTTCCTTGTAGATGATGTTCATCAGGTGATGACACGGGGACTGGTAAGGCACAAAGCAGTTCCTTGTAGAGATGTTCCTCAGGTGATGACACGGGGACTGGTAAGGCACAAAGCAGTTCCTTGTAGATGATGTTCATCAGGTGATGACACGGGGACTGGTAAGGCACAAAGCAGTTCCTTGTAGATGATGTTCCTCAGGTGATGACACGGGGACTGGTAAGGCACAAAGCAGTTCCTTGTAGATGATGTTCATCAGGTGATGACACGGGGACTGGTAAGGCACAAAGCAGTTCCTTGTAGATGATGTTCATCAGGTGATGACACGGGGACTGGTAAGGCACAATGCAGTTCCTTGTAGAGATGTTCCTCAGGTGATGACACGGGGACTGGTAAGGCACAAAGCAGTTCCTTGTAGATGATGTTCATCAGGTGATGACACGGGGACTGGTAAGGTACAAAGCAGTTCCTTGTAGATGATGTTCCTCAGGTGATGACACGGGGACTGGTAAGGCACAAAGCAGTTCCTTGTAGATGATGTTCATCAGGTGATGACACGGGGACTGGTAAGGTACACAGCAGTTGCTTGTAGAGATGTTCCTCAGGTGATGACGCGGGGACTGGTAAGGCACAAAGCAGTTCCTTGTAGATGATGTTCCTCAGGTGATGACACGGGGACTTTTAATGAGACTCACTCATCATCCATCCATATATGAAATCATCTTAGCCAATTAGAAAGTGCTGAACACATGACATACTACCAGGTGTGTCAGCTGTTTCTCCTACAAACACCGTCTTGCTAGAGCTCCTCTTGAAACAGCCCGGCTGGTCAGGTACTGACTTTAGGTGCCTCTCCAGTGTCTTCTTGAAGACAGCCAGGGGATTATAATGCAAGATTATGTTTCAACAGTAATTTTCATTTCCTCTATGATTACAGTTTGGAAAAAAGTATGAAAATTGAGCGGCAGATACTCTCCGGTCCCGGCTCCTGTTCTTAGGGTTGCAGGTGTCAGCTTTCCAAATCCTATTGAGGTTGCCACAGCAGTTGGAATGCATCTTGTCCGTATCTCTCATGTTCTTCATTTATCCCCTTCGTTTCTCTCCTCCAAGTCTGCCAGTGAGTTGTCGCCTTAAGATTTTTCTTTTAGCAGAGAGGAGTCTTATAGCAGGGTTTTTACGCTTCAAGAACTAGAGTCAACACTTTCCGCTTGCCCATCGTCGGCAGTTGAACCTGACGGCATTTCATCATTTACATCCGTCAACAGTCGTAGTTCTCTTATGTCTTTTTAATAAGGTTAGGTCGCAAGGAGTTCTTCTCCATACATCAAAAACTTTCTTTGTTTTGTTTTAATAATCAGGATCCTTCGGGCCATGATGCTCCTGCTAGCGAGCCAATGCTCTTACCAGTGCAGTTTGATGTAGCATCTGGTAAATAAACGTTTTCTGTGATATTTCAATTTGGCTTTTGTAACGGCCGGTCCACTACCGACCCATTAGTCTGTTTAGATACCTATGTTCGTAATGCCTTTCCTATTAACCCTTCAGTTATCAGTCTTTTCTTTTTTATCTAGAAAAGGCATGACACTACGAGGAGACATAACTTGCCACAAGCGCATTCCTTAGGCCTCCGAGGCAATCTGCCATTTTTTCATATAACTTTCTTGTCTGAGAGACATTTCCGTATCCGGATTGATAATATATTTTCCCCCTAATTATATTCAGGCGGAAGGTGTCCCTCAAGGTTGTATCCTTAGCACCACTCTTTCTCTACTAGCTATTAATGATTTGCCCTGTGTTCTCCTATCTAATATTTGGTCACCACTCTATGTTGATGACTTTGCTATAACTTGTGCAGGTGTTAACTGCCACTTACTAGCAGCCTTTCTCTAGAATCTTATCGACCATGTTTCCCATTGGTCACTACTCATGGTTTTAAATTTTTTTGATAATAAAACACACAAGATCACTTTTACTAGACGTTCTGTTGTCTCTCATACTCCGTTATACCTGTATGGTTCCCGGATTCCTGAACGTGTTATGGTCAGATTTCTCGGTGTTTTGTTTGATCGCCGGATGTTTTGGACACCTTACATCACCTTCCTTAGAGTAACTTGCCATAGGTGGCTGAATCTCCTTAAAACACTCGTTCATCTTTTTTGAATTGGGGGGGTTGGATGGGGGTTCGTCGAACTCTCCTTCAACTTCATTCGACCTTAATATTGCCGAAGCTAGATTATGGAGACTAGATATATTCTGCGGCCTCGAAACTCTTACTAAACTTGATCCCATTCACCATCATGGACTTTGTTTGTGTCTAGGTGCTTCTCGTTCCTCCTCTGAGAAGAATCTACATGCAGAGACGAATGATCTATGTTTGAATGATCAACATAATGCCCATTGTCTCCGATATTGTGTCCGTCTAATGAAAGTCTCGATCCTTTTACTTTCATAATAGTAACAGGTGTTAGTAGAGATCTGGGTGGCCCGGTGGCCTGGTGGCTAAAGCTCCCGCTTCACACACGGAGGGCCCGGGTTCGATTCCCGGCGGGTGGAAACATTTCGACACGTTTCCTTACACCTGTTGTCCTGTTCACCTAGCAGCAAATAGGTACCTGGGTGTTAGTCGACTGGTGTGGGTCGCATCCTGGGGGACAAGATTAAGGACCCCAATGGAAATAAGTTAGACAGTCCTCGATGACGCACTGACTTTCTTGGGTTATCCTGGGTGGCTAACCCTCCGGGGTTAAAAATCCGAACAAAATCTTATCTCTTATCTTATCTTATTTGCTCTCCGCCCTTGTTCACTCTGCTTCTCGTCTCACCGTATTCACTCTCTCTTGACTTCTCTTCAATTGCCCACTTTATATGTTCATCTGGCATCTAATTCTTCTCTTACCTCTTGGGAGGTTCCTGCAGTTCGGGTGTATTCTTCCCCACTGTCTTGCACGAAATCTCAAATACTTAAAGCTGCTTCTCGCTCACTTTTTGTTAGTCACTTCCGGTCTCATTATCATGCAGTTTCTGCTTACACTGATGGTTCTTAATCTTCTGGTCATATCAGGCTCCCAGTAGTGTTCCCGGAAACTGTTGTCTGAGGTCATTTAGTAGACTCATCTAGCATTTTCACAGCTGTGTCCAGGTCTACCACAACATTTGTGGTAGTTTCGGCCTCCTTTAGTGCCTAGCAGGCTGTCAAAAACTTTAATTCGCCTCGTCCGATGTTTCCACCCCTTACCCGGGAATCGAACCCGGACCCTCATCGTGTGAAAGAAGAGATTCAGCCACCAGGCGTTTCAAATATCAGACTTTCAACTTTGGTTGCGTCGCATTTCTAGCAAAAAACAAAGAAATCGTTTTCTCCTGGGTACCTAGGTACCTGGTACCTGGTACCTGGTACCTGGGTACCTAGCAGTGTGGGTGCTCATGGCAACGAGCAGTGTGGGTGCTCATGACAACGAGCAGTGTGGGTGCTCATGACAACGAGCAGTGTAGGTGCTCATGACAACGAGCAGTGTGGATGCTCATGACAACGAGCAGTGTAGGTGCTCTTGACAACGAGCAGTGTGGGTGCTCATGACAACGAGCAGTGTGGGTGCTCATGACAACGAGCAGTGTGGATGCTCATGACAACGAGCAGTGTGGGTGCTCATGACAACGAGCAGTGTGGGTGCTCATGACAACAAGCAGTGTGGATGCTCATGACAACGAGCAGTGTGGGTGCTCATACCAACGAGCAGTGTGGGTGCTCATGACAACGAGCAGTGTGGGTGCTCATGACAACGAGCAGTGTGGATGCTCATGACAACGAGCAGTGTGGGTGCTCATGACAACGAGCAGTGTGGGTGCTCTTGACAACGAGCAGTGTGGATGCTCATGACAACGAGCAGTGTGGGTGCTCTTGACAACGAGCAGTGTGGATGCTCATGACAACGAGCAGTGTGGGTGCTCATGACAACGAGCAGTGTGGATGCTCATGACAACGAGCAGTGTGGGTGCTCATGACAACGAGCAGTGTGGATGCTCATGACAACGAGCAGTGTGGGTGCTCATGACAACGAGCAGTGTGGGTGCTCTTGACAACGAGCAATGTGGGTGCTCATGACAACGAGCAGTGTGGATGCTCATGACAACGAGCAGTGTGGATGCTCATGACAACGAGCAGTGTGGATGCTCATGACAACGAGCAGTGTGGATGCTCATGACAACGAGCAGTGTGGGTGCTCATGACAACGAGCAGTGTGGGTGCTCATGACAACGAGCAGTGTGGGTGCTCATGACAACGAGCAGTGTGGGTGCTCATGACAACGAGCAGTGTGGGTGCTCATGACAACAAGCAGTGTGGGTGCTCATGACAACGAGCAGTGTGGATGCTCATGACAACGAGCAGTGTGGGTGCTCATGACAACGAGCAGTGTGGGTGCTCTTGACAACGAGCAATGTGGGTGCTCATGACAACGAGCAGTGTGGATGCTCATGACAACGAGCAGTGTGGATGCTCATGACAACGAGCAGTGTGGGCGCTCATGACAACGAGCAGTGTGGGTGCTCATGACAACGAGCAGTGTGGATGCTCATGACAACGAGCAGTGTGGGTGTTCATGACAACGAGCAGTGTGGGTGCTCATGACAACGAGCAGTGTGGATGCTCTTGACAACGAGCAGTGTGGGTGCTCATGACAACGAGCAGTGTGGATGCTCATGACAACGAGCAGTGTGGATGCTCATGACAACGAGCAGTGTGGGTGTTCATGACAACGAGCAGTGTGGGTGCTCATGACAACGAGCAGTGTGGGTGCTCTTGACAACGAGCAGTGTGGGTGCTCATACCAACGAGCAGTGTGGGTGCTCATGACAACGAGCAGTGTGGGTGCTCATGACAACGAGCAGTGTGGATGCTCATGACAACGAGCAGTGTGGGTGCTCATGACAACGAGCAGTGTGGGTGCTCTTGACAACGAGCAGTGTGGATGCTCATGACAACGAGCAGTGTGGGTGCTCTTGACAACGAGCAGTGTGGATGCTCATGACAACGAGCAGTGTGGGTGCTCATGACAACGAGCAGTGTGGATGCTCATGACAACGAGCAGTGTGGGTGCTCATGACAACGAGCAGTGTGGATGCTCATGACAACGAGCAGTGTGGGTGCTCATGACAACGAGCAGTGTGGGTGCTCTTGACAACGAGCAATGTGGGTGCTCATGACAACGAGCAGTGTGGATGCTCATGACAACGAGCAGTGTGGATGCTCATGACAACGAGCAGTGTGGATGCTCATGACAACGAGCAGTGTGGATGCTCATGACAACGAGCAGTGTGGGTGCTCATGACAACGAGCAGTGTGGGTGCTCATGACAACGAGCAGTGTGGGTGCTCATGACAACGAGCAGTGTGGGTGCTCATGACAACGAGCAGTGTGGGTGCTCATGACAACAAGCAGTGTGGGTGCTCATGACAACGAGCAGTGTGGATGCTCATGACAACGAGCAGTGTGGGTGCTCATGACAACGAGCAGTGTGGGTGCTCTTGACAACGAGCAATGTGGGTGCTCATGACAACGAGCAGTGTGGATGCTCATGACAACGAGCAGTGTGGATGCTCATGACAACGAGCAGTGTGGGCGCTCATGACAACGAGCAGTGTGGGTGCTCATGACAACGAGCAGTGTGGATGCTCATGACAACGAGCAGTGTGGGTGTTCATGACAACGAGCAGTGTGGGTGCTCATGACAACGAGCAGTGTGGGTGCTCTTGACAACGAGCAGTGTGGGTGCTCATGACAACGAGCAGTGTGGATGCTCATGACAACGAGCAGTGTGGATGCTCATGACAACGAGCAGTGTGGGTGTTCATGACAACGAGCAGTGTGGGTGCTCATGACAACGAGCAGTGTGGATGCTCATGACAACGAGCAGTGTGGGTGTTCATGACAACGAGCAGTGTGGGTGCTCATGACAACGAGCAGTGTGGGTGCTCTTGACAACGAGCAGTGTGGGTGCTCATGACAACGAGCAGTGTGGGTGCTCATGAAAACGAGCAGTGTAGGTGCTCTTGACAACGAGCAGTGTGGGTGCTCATGACA
The DNA here is from genome assembly GCF_038502225.1 of Cherax quadricarinatus. Taxonomy (NCBI): domain Eukaryota; kingdom Metazoa; phylum Arthropoda; class Malacostraca; order Decapoda; family Parastacidae; genus Cherax; species Cherax quadricarinatus. Next base: position 281,811 of record NW_027195053.1, read on the forward strand.
ACGAGCAGTGTGGGTGCTCTTGACAACGAGCAGTGTGGGTGCTCATGAAAACGAGCAGTGTAGGTGCTCTTGACAACGAGCAGTGTGGGTGCTCATGACAACGAGCAGTGTGGGTGCTCATGACAACGAGCAGTGTAGGTGCTCTTGACAACGAGCAGTGTGGGTGCTCTTGACAACGAGCAGTGTGGGTGCTCATGACAACGAGCAGTGTGAGTGCTCTTGACAACGAGCAGTGTGGGTGCTTATGACAACGAGCAGTGTGGGTGCTCTTGACAACGAGCAGTGTGGATGCTCATGACAACGAGCAGTGTAGGTGCTCTTGACAACGAGCAGTGTGGGTGCTCATGACAACGAGCAGTGTGGGTGCTCATGACAACGAGCAGTGTAGGTGCTCTTGACAACGAGCAGTGTGGGTGCTCATGACAACGAGCAGTGTGGGTGCTCATGACAACGAGCAGTGTAGGTGCTCATGACAACGAGCAATGTGGGTGCTCATGACAACGAGCAATGATGATGCTCATGACAACGAGCAGTGTAGGTGCTCATGGCAACTAGCAGTGTGGGTGCTCATGACAACGAGCAATGATGATGCTCATGACAACGAGCAGTGTGGGTGCTCATGACAACGAGCAATGATGATGCTCATGACAACGAGCAGAGTGGGTGCTCATGACAACGAGCAGTGTGGGTGCTCATGACAACGAGCAGTGTGGGTGCTCATGACAACGAGTAGTGTGGGTGTTCATGACAACGAGCAGTGTGGGTGCTCATGACAACGAGCAGTGTGGGTGCTCATGGCAACGAGCAGTGTGGGTGCTCATGGCAACGAGCAGTGTGGGTGCTCATGACAACGAGCAGTGTGGGTGCTCATGACAACGAGAAGTGTGGGTGCTCATGACAACGAGCAGGTAGACTCTGCTGGACGGTCAGCGGCACCTTATCATCAATGTCATGGTTGAGAGACTACTCTTCACCGTCTTCACATTGGACACACATGTCTCACTCATGGAGAAGTTCCCAGTTTCACTCTGTGAGAACTGTTATTTTCCAGTTTCAATTTGCTATATTCTATTAGGCATTCCTAATAGAATATAGCAAATTCTGCCAGCGAGGAGGGAGAATTTACCTCCTATGTCATCACCGCTCTAACACCATTACTCCATCTTAGCTTCTCGCTGACACCCTCAACTTTGACACAGACTCCATCTTTGACTTTTTGTCAGGAACAGATTTATTACACGAATTTTGATTATAGTTCCTTTAACACTCCTCACCGCCCTTACTAACTCTTACCTCTGTTAAATTCTCCTCCCTGGCTAGTATCTGATCATTCATATTTAACATTTAGCACACTTTATTCTGCAACACTGTATGAATTTGAAGTAAGTACAGTGGACCCCCGCATAACGATTACCTCCGAATGCGACCAATTATGTAAGTGTATTCATGTAAGTGCGTTTGTACGTGTATGTTTGGGGGTCTGAAATGGACTAATCTACTTCACAATATTTCTTATGGGAACAAATTCGGTCAGTACTGGCACCTGAACATACTTCTGGAGTGAAAAAATATCGTTAACCGGGGGTCCACTGTATGTACAAATTACAGTGGACCCCCGGTTAACGATATTTTTTCAGTCCAGAAGTATGTTCAGGTGCCAGTACTGACCGAATTTGTTCCCATAAGAAATATTGTGAAGTAGATTAGTCCATTTCAGACCCCCAAACATACACGTACAAACGCACTTACATAAATACACTTACATAATTGGTCGCATTCGGAGGTAATCGTTAACCGGGGGTCCACTGTACTGGACACAGGAGACCTATAACTATGTCATATTTCTGTTTTAATTCAAGATGTATATCTGGAGGATATACGCCTTGATTATATTACCATTCCCTTTCAGACTTATTATTTTATGTTCTATTTATTTTATTTTATGTTATGATAACAAATAACCATTTGATGAAGTTGCCTATGTTTATAGAGTCCACGGATATATTACGTCTTTTTTTTAGATGTAGCTATAGTGAAAGTGAAAGATAGATGGGATAGAAGGAGAATGTTATTAACATGTTATAGAAAAATGAAGGTTTGTGAACTAAACGAGGTAGTTATGGTAATAAATGAACAACTAAACTATATTGAAGCTAACTGGCCTAACTCACGAAATCGTAATGACACGATTGCTGGTCCAGTGGCTAACGCGACGGTCTGGAGTTTTGAGACTCTCTGATCTCGGGTTCTATACCCGCTCGTGGTATGGTTTGTTTAACTGGCCTAGTGGCTAACGCGACGGTCTGGAGTTTTGAGACTGATCGCCGGTTCTAACCCCACCAGTGGTATATGTTTACAATCGTATTATTACGATTTCGTGAGTCATAAACAACTATTGGATAAAAGATTGGCTAGTGAAAGTATAGTTGTTGAGGTTGAAGAAGTATGTCTTATATTTAACAATTTACTGTTCAACAGAAGTGAGTGGGTATAGGAATGAGGATGCTGGAGGAAAGAAGAGCAGTTGGTGGAATGATGAGATAGACTAGTAAACGAGAAAAAGTTAGCATATGAGAGATTTTTACAATGCAGAAGTGATATAATGAGGGAGAAGTATGTGGAGAGAAAATGAAAGGTTAAGAGAATGATGAAGGAATGTAAAATGAGAGTTGGGGTGAGATGCACTCAACAAATTTTGCTGAGAATAAGAAAAAGTTTTGGTCTGAGGTTATTAAACTGAGAAAGCCTAAGGAATGAACGTATTTGATAGTCAAAAGTAGGAGAGGAGAGTTATTAGATGGAGTGTTGGAGGTATTAGGAAGATGAAGGGAATATTTAAAGCAATAATTAAATGTTGCTGAAGGTAGGGAAGCTATGATTCGTGCATTGGGCAGGGAGAGCATAATATCTTGTAGGAGTGACGAAGATCCATACGTGAGAGTTGTGGAGGTGCGTGAGACTATGGGTACGATGTAATTGAGTAAAGCAGATGGGATTGATGGGATCAAGGCAGAGAGAGAGATCTTTAAAGTAGGTGGAGAGATTTTTAAAGCAGGTGGGGATATAGTTCTGGAGTGGTTAGTGCTTTTGTTCCATAAATATGAGAAAGAGGGGACGAGACCTACAGACTGTCAGAGAGAATGAATAGTTCATTTCTATAAAGGAAAAGGGGAGAAAAGAGAGTGTAAAAATTATAGGGTAATAAGCCTTTTGATTATACCTGGGAATGTGTATGGTAGAGTTATTATTGAAAGAATTAAGAGTAAAGCAGAGAGCAGGATTGCAGATGAACAAGGAGGTTTTAGGAAGAGTAGGGGGTGTGTAGACCAAGTGTTTACAGTGAAACACATAGGTGAACAATATTTAGATAAGGGTAAAAACGGGAACAATGTGGCAGATGCTGCAAGTGTATGGGATTGGTAGAAAGGTACTGAAAGCAGCTAAGAGTTTTTACGAGGATAGTGAGGAACAGGTTAGAGTATGTCGAAGAGAGGGAGACTATTTCCTAGTAAAAGTTTTATGTATTTATAAAAGAGGTTGTAGGAGAAGTGAATGCTCGTGTATTGGCAAGAGGTGTGGGATTAAAAGATAAAGAATCTTACACAAAGTGGGAGTTGTCACAGTTGCTCTTTGCTGATGACACTGTCCTTTGGGAGATTTTGAAGACAAGTTGCAGAGGTTGTTGGACAAGTTTGGATTCATATGTAACAGAAGGAAGGTAAAAGTGAACAAATGAAAGAAAGAGGTGATGAGGATAATAAAAAAAGTCTAGGTAATGAAAGATTGAATATCAGACTGCAGGGAAGGAGTATGGATGAAGTGAACGTATATTCAGGTATTTGGGGGTGGACTTGTCAGCAGATGGGTCTATGAAAGGCAATGTGAATCATAGGACTGATGAGAGGGAAAAGGTAAGTGGTGCACTGAGGAGTCTGTGGAGACAAACAAAACTATCCAAAGAAACAAAGAAGGGAATGTATTAAAGTATTGTGATACCAACTCTCTTATATGGGTGTGAAGCGAAGGTGGTGAATATTGCAACAAGGAGAAGGCTGGAGGTAGTGGAGATGTCGTGTCTGAGGGCAATGTGCGTTGTGATTATTATGGAGAGAATCTGCACTTGGAGATTAAGATGTACGGGGTTTCCCAAAGTATTATCCAGAGAATTAAGAAGAGATTGGAGATTGTTAACAGAAATATCCTTCTGTTTAAATATGTGACAGTAGAAAGTATATCGAATAATATACACCATATTTATCCCTCAGAAATCCGTCTTAAATCTAAGGAATTTTTTAAATAGTTGAATTAGGTGATGTATAGGAGAGCGTAAAACTCACATATTGTAATAGTATGTTACGATACACAACACACACAGAGGGTAATTTGTTTATTGTTCTAGTCACGGTATTGTGATACTTTATTCTTTGTGATAATGTGGTGCCTCATAACTCAGCCAATATTCTTCTCTTCAGGAGGTAGACGTGTTAATAACATTCTTGTCAATGCTGCCTGAGCGAGCACAGGTTCTCGACTACTCAGAATGGTTTTTGATTGATAATATTAAGTTTTATACTAAAGTTCCAAGATTACTAGACGACAGTTTTCTTCTTTGGCAACTATATACATGGCAGGTTAGTTCTGTTTTTGCTTTTTATAGGAGGTATTAAGCAGTGTTTAGTCGTGTGAATGTTTAAATTATGTACATAATGATAATCAATTAAATAATTTAATATGCTATTTCAACATCTGTCGTCCAAACCTTGTAGTGTTCATAGCTTTTAAGTATAAAACATCAAACTTTGGTATTACCTTTGGTATTACCTTTGGTATTACCCTTGGTATTACCTTTGGTATTACCTTTGACATTATTCTTCATGCTATAGAGAATGTTACAATGTTAGCATGCTTATAATTACAATGTTTAATCCTTTCTTTATAAAACACACATCCATTACAGGAAAAGATAAGATCAAGCCGAGAAAAACATTAACATTTACATTTTAAAAATAAAATCCTGATGACTGCCAAACATTTAAGGCAAAGGTTATATATTGCAGACTATGAAGGCTGGTAGGCTGGGCATATTAGTGGAAGTAGGTCATGCCCAAGAATTAAGCCACATAGGTTGTGGTGATGTTCACTGTATCATGATTCTATGATGTTGCTGTGTTGAACATGTTGCACAAGCCTCATTTTGCAATTTATCAGTTTTCTAGACCATTTGCATATTTTTTTTTCCATATTGAACTGATACACAGCTTGTCAGACGCAGCAACATGAAGGAATCGAAATACATAAGACCTACTTCAACTGGGGAATCACTCTACCAGTGTGAATCTCTTCGTCTGCCACACGTTGTGGAGAAATTTTCTCCAGGAGGTGGGGTATCAGTACCTTTCAGCACTTTCTTCTCTTTGTAGCCCTTTCATCTATCTCTTTCTGGTACATGTGTTGTGACTCTTGCTGGTACATGTGCTGTGACTCTTGCTGGTACATGTGTTGTGACTCTTGCTGGTACATGTGCTGTGACTCTTGCTGGTACATGTGTTGTGACTCTTGCTGGTACATGTGCTGTGACTCTTGCTGGTACATGTGTTGTCACTTTTGCTGGTACATGTTGTGACTCTTGATGGTACATGTTGTAACTCTTGCTGGTACATGTTGTGACTCTTGCTGGTACATGTGTTGTGACTGCTGCTGGTACATGTTGTGACTCTTGATGGTACATGTTGTAACTCTTGCTGGTACATGTGTTGTGACTATTGCAGGTACATGTGTTGTGACTGTTGCTGGTACATGTTGTGACTCTTGCTGGTACATGTTGTGACTCTTGCTGGTACATGTTGTGACTCTTACGGGTACATGTTGTGACTCTTGCTGGCATATGTTTTCACTCTTACTGGTACACGTCTTGTGACTCTTACTGGTACATGTTGTGACTCTTGCTGGTACATGCTGTGACTCTTGCTGGTACATGTGTTGTGACTCTTGTTGGTACATGTTGTGACTCTTGCTGGTACATGTTGTGACTCTTGCTGGTACATGCTGTGACTCTTGCTGGTACATGTGTTGTGACTCTTTCTGGTACAAGTGTTGTGACTCTTGCTGGTATATGTGTTGTGACTCTTGCTGGTACATGTGTTGTAACTCTTGCTGGTACATATTGTGACTCTTACTGGTACATGTTGTGACTCTTGCTGGTACATGTTTTGACTCTTACTGGTACATGTTGTGACTCTTGCTGGTACATGTGTTGTGACTCTTGCTGGTCCATGTTGTGACTCTTACTGGTACATGTTGTGATTCTTGTTGGTACATGTGTTGTGACTCTTGCTGGTACATGTTGTGACTCTTACTGGTACATGTTGTGACTCTTGCTGGTACATGTGTTGTGACTCTTGCTGGTCCATGTTGTGACTCTTGCTGGTACATGTTGTGACTCTTGCTGGTACATGTGTTGTGACTCTTGCTGGGACATGCTGTGACTCTTGCTGGAACATGTGTTGTGACTCTTACTGGTACATGTTGTGACTCTTGCTGGTACATGTCCTTGTGACTCTTGCTGGTACAAGTTGTGACTCTTGCTGGTACATGTGTTGTGACTCTTGCTGGTACATGTGTTGTGACTCTTGCTGGTACAAGTTGTGACTCTTGCTGGTACATGTGTTGTGATTCTTGCTGGTACATGTTGTGATTCTTGCTGGTACATGTTGTCACTCTTGCTGGTACATGTTGTGACTCTTGCTGGTACATGTTGTGACTCTTGCTGGTACATGTTGTGATTCTTGCTGGTACATGTTGTAACTCTTGCTGGTACATGTTGTGACTCTTGCTGGTACAAGTGTTGTGACTCTTACTGCTACATGTTGTGACTCTTGCTGATATATGTTGCTGAGACTCTTGCTGCAACAAGTTGTGACTCTTGCTGGTACATGTGTTGTGACTCTTGCTGGTACAAGTGTTGTGACTCTTGTTGGTACATGTTGTGACTCTTGCTGGTACATGTTGTGACTCTTGCTGGTACATGCTGTGACTCTTGCTGGTACATGTGTTGTGACTCTTTCTGGTACAAATGTTGTGACTCTTGCTGGTATATGTGTTGTGACTCTTGCTGGTATATGTGTTGTGACTCTTGCTGGTACATGTGTTGTGATTCTTGCTGGTACATGTTGTGATTCTTGCTGGCACATGTTGTGACTCTTGCTGGTACATGTGTTGTGACTCTTACTGGTACATGTTGTGACTCTTGCTGGTACATGTGTTGTGATTCTTGCTGGTACATGTTGTGATTCTTGCTGGCACATGTTGTGACTCTTGCTGGTACATGTGTTGTGACTCTTACTGGTACATGTTGTGACTCTTGCTGGTACATGTTGTTGAGACTCTTGCTGCAACAAGTTGTGACTCTTGCTGGTACATGTGTTGTGACTCTTGCTGGTACATGTGTTGTGACTCTTGTTGGTACATGTTGTGACTCTTGCTGGTACATGTTGTGACTCTTGCTGGTACATGCTGTGACTCTTGCTGGTACATGTGTTGTGACTCTTTCTGGTACAAGTGTTGTGACTCTTGCTGGTATATGTGTTGTGACTCTTGCTGGTACATGTGTTGTGACTCTTGCTGGTACATGTGTTGTGACTCTTGCTGGTACATGTTGTGACTCTTGCTGGTACATGTTCTGACTCTTACTGGTACATGTTGTAACTCTTGCTGGTATATGTTGTTGTGACTCTTGCTGGTACATGTGTTGTGACTCTTGCTGGTCCATGTTGTGACTCTTGCTGGAACATGTGTTGTGAGTCTTGCTGGTCCATGTTGTGACTCTTGCTGGTACATGTTATGACTCTTGCTGGTACATGTGTTGAGACTCTTGCTGGTGCATGTTGTGACTCTTGCTGGAACATGTGTTGTGACTCTTACTGGTACATGTTGTGACTCTTGCTGGTACATGTGTTGGGACTCTTGCTGGTACATGTGTTGTGATTCTTGCTGGTACTTGTTGTGATTCTTGCTGGTACAAGTTGTGACTCTTGCTGGTACATGTGTTGGGACTCTTGCTGGTACATGTGTTGTGATTCTTGCTGGTACTTGTTGTGATTCTTGCTGGTGCATGTTGTGACTCTTGCTGGAACATGTGTTGTGACTCTTACTGGTACATGTTGTGACTCTTGCTGGTACATGTCTTTGTGACTCTTGCTGGTACAAGTTGTGACTCTTGCTGGTACATGTGTTGGGACTCTTGCTGGTACATGTGTTGTGATTCTTGCTGGTACTTGTTGTGATTCTTGCTGGTACATGTTGTTGTGACTCTTGTTTTTACATGTTATGACTCTTACTGGTACATGTGTCGTGACTCTTCCTGGCGCATGTCCTTGTGACTCTTGCTGGTACAAGTTGTGACTCTTGCTGGTACATGTGTTGTGACTCTTGCTGGTACATGTGTTGTGACTCTTGCTGGTACATGTGTTGTGACTCTTGCTGGTACATGTGTTGTGACTCTTGCTGGTACATGTTGTGACTCTTGCTGGTACATGTTGTGACTCTTGTTGGTACATGTTGTGACTCTTGCTGGTACATGTTGTGACTCTTACTGGTACATGTTGTTGTGACTCTTACTGGTACATGTTGTTGTGACTCTTACTGGTACATGTTGTGACTCTTCCTGGTACATGTCCTTGTGACTCTTGCTGGTACAAGTTGTGACTCTTGCTGGTACATGTGTTGTGACTCTTACTGGTACATGTTGTGACTCTTACTGGTACATGTTGTTGTGACTCTTGCTGGTACATGTTGTGGCTCTTACTAGTACATGTGTTGTGACTCTTGCTGGAACATGTGTTGTGACTCTTGTTGGTACATGTGTTGTGATTCTTACTGGTACATGTGTTGTAACTCTTGTTGGTACATGTTGTTGTGACTCTTACTGGTACATGGTGTGACTCTTGCTGTTACATGTTGTGACTCTTGCTGGTACATGTTGTGACTCTTGCTGGTACATGTTGTGACTCTTGCTGGTACATGTTGTTGTAACTCTTGCTGGTACATGTTGTGACTCTTGCTGGTACATGTGTTGTGACTCTTGCTGGTACATGTCGTTGTAACTCTTGCTGGTACATGTGTTGTGACTCTTGCTGGTACATGTGTTGTGACTCTTGCTGGTACATGTGTTGTGACTCCTGCTGGTACATGTTGTGACTCTTGCTGGTACATGTGTTGTGACTCTTGATGGTACATGTTGTGGCACTTACTGGTACATGTGTTGTGACTCTTGCTGGTACATGTGTTGTGACTCTTGCTCTTACAAGTGTTGTGACTCTTGCTGATACATGTGTTGTGACTCTTACTGATACATGTTGTGACTCTTGCTGGTACATGTTGTTGTAACTCTAGCTGGTAGATGTGTTGTGACTCTTGCTGGTACATGTGTTGTGACTCCTGCTAGTACATGTTGTGACTCTTGCTGGTACATGTGTTGTGACTCTTGATGGTACTTGTTGTGACTCTTGCTGGTACATGTGTTGTGACTCTTGCTGGTACATGTTGTGACTCCTGCTGGTACATGTGTTGTGACTCCTGCTGGTACATGTTGTGATTCTTGCTGGTACATGTGTTGTGACTCTTGCTGGTACATGTTGTGACTCCTGCTGGTACATGTTGTGATTCTTGCTGGTACATGTGTTGTGACTCTTGATGGTACATGTTGTGACTCTTGCTGGTACATGTGTTGTGACTCTTGCTGGTACATGTGTTTTGACTCTTGCTGGTACATGTTGTGACTCTTCCTGGTACATATTGTGACTCTTGCTGGTACATGTGTTGTGACTTTTGCTGGTACATGTGTTGTGACTCTTTCTTGTACATGAGCTGTGACTCCTGCTGGTACATGTTGTGACTCTTGCTGGTACATGTGTTGTGACTCTTGCTGGTACATATGTTGTGACTCTTGCTGGTACATATGTTGTGACTCTTGCTGGCACATATGTTGTGACTCTTGCTGGTACATGTGTTGTGACTCTTGCTGGTACATATGTTGTGACTCTTGCTGGTACATGTGTTGTGACTTTTGCTGGTACATGTGTTGTGACTCTTTCTTGTACATGTGTTGTGACTCTTGCTGGTACATATGTTGTGACTCTTGCTGGTACATGTGTTGTGACTTTTGCTGGTACATGTGTTGTGACTCTTTCTTGTACATGAGCTGTGACTCTTGCTGGTACATATTATGTGACTCTTGCTTGTACATATGTTGTGACTCTTTCTGGTACATATGTTGTAACTCTTGCTGGTACATATGTTGTGACTCTTGCTGGTACATGTGTTGTGACTCTTGCTGGTACATGTGTTGTGACTCTTGCTGGTACATATGTTGTGACTCTTGCTGGTACATGTATTGTGACTCTTGCTGGTACATATGTTGTGACTCTTGCTGGTACATGTGTTGTGACTCTTGCTGGTACATGTGTTGTGACTCTTGCTGGTACATGTGTTGTGACTCTTGCTGGTACATGTTGTGACTCTTGCTGGTACATGTTGTGACTCCTGCTGGTACATATTGTTGTGACTCTTGCTGGTACATGTGTTGTGACTCTTGATGGTACATGTTGTGACTCTTGCTGGTACATGTTGTGACTCTTGCTGGTACATGTTGCGACTCTTGCTGGTACATGTGTTGTGACTCTTGCTGGTACATGTTGTGACTCTTGCTGGTACTTGTTGTGACTCTTGCTTGTACATGTTGTGACTCTTGCTGGTACATGTTGAAACTCTTGCTTGTACATGTTGTGACTCTTGCTGGTACATGTTGTGACTCTTGCTGGTACATGTTGAAACTCTTGCTGGTACATGCGTTGTGACTCTTGCTGGTACATGTTGTGACTCTTGCTGGTACTTGTTGTGACTCTTGCTGGTACATGTTGTGACTCTTGCTGGTACATGTTGAAACTCTTGCTTGTACATGTTGTGACTCTTGCTGGTGCATGTGTTGTGACTCTTGCTGGTACATGTTGTGACTCTTGCTGGTACATGTTGTGACTCTTGCTGGTACATGTTGTGACTCTTGCTTGTACATGTTGAAACTCTTGCTGGTACATGTTGTGACTCTTGCTGGTACATGTTGAAACTCTTGCTGGTACATGTTGTGACTCTTACTGGTACATGTTGTGACTCTTACTGGTACATGTTGTGACTCTCACTGGTACATGTTGTGACTCTTGCTGGTACATGTTGTGACTCTTGCTGGTACATGTTGTGACTCTTACTGGTACATGTTGTGACTCTTGCTGGTACATGTTGTGACTCTTACTGGTACATGTTGTGACTCTTTCTAGCGCATGTGTTGTGATTCATGCATGTTAGTGAGTACTGAATTTTAATCGTAGTTACAGATATCTTTCCTGGTCAGACATGGTGCACAATATTCGGGTTCCTGGCCCTAGTATCAACTATTCTGGCACTAACATGGGACGCAACACTTGATGGCTTACAGAGGACTGCAGGAACTATACAAACTGCTGTAACCACTGCTCTGAAGACAGCCATATATGTGGGTAAGTCTGCTTTTTTAAGATATAGATGTATATTTTAATATATAAATCTCTCTAAATATTGTTTATATAGCCATATATTAGAAATATATTGTGCGTTATTCCAAATATAATGTAACCAGCATATAACAGACTGAAAGTTATGGCTATGTTTGGTCAAAGTTGGACCATTAACTAGTCTCAATGAAATATGTAAATACTTCTCTCGTAACAACGTAATTATGAGTGTGCAATATCTGGGCATTAATTCCCTCTACATTCTCTGAAATGAGCACATCTGTGAGAAATTATGTGTTTAAATTGACACGTACAATTTTGAATTAGCTAACACACTTAACTGGGCGGAACTCGACTCATTGAAACACAGATTACAATTACTGATATTGAAGTTCCTGGGAGACAAGTGTGACTTTAGGAACACTAGACCACCATAGTGTTCCTAGGAGACAAGTAGACTTTAGGAACACTAGACCACCATAGTGTTCCTAGGAGACAAGTAGACTTTAGGAACACTAGACCACCATAGTGTTCCTAGGAGACAAGTAGACTTTAGGAACACTAGACCACCATAGTGTTCCTAGGAGACAAGTAGACTTTAGGAACACTAGACCACCATAGTGTTCCTAGGAGACAAGTAGACTTTAGGAACACTAGACCACCATAGTGTTCCTAGGAGACAAGTAGACTTTAGGAACACTAGACCACCATAGTGTTCCTGGGAGACAAGTGAGACTTTAGGAACACTAGACCACCATAGTTTTCCTGGGAGACAAGTGAGACTTTAGGAACACTAGACCACCATAGTGTTCCTGGGAGACAAGTGAGATTTAAGGAACACAAGACCACCATAGTGTTCCTGGGAGACAAGTGAGATTTCAGGAACACTAGACCACCATAGTGTTCCTGGGAGACAAGTAGTCTTTAGGAACACTAGACCACCATAGTGTTCCTGGGAGACAAGTGAGATTTTAGGAACACTAGACCACCATAGTGTTCCTGGGAGACAAGTGAGATTTTAGGAACACTAGACCACCATAGTGTTCCTGGGAGACAAGTAGTCTTTAGGAACACTAGACCACCATAGTGTTCCTGGAAGACAAGTAGTCTTTAGGAACACTAGACCACCATAGTGTTCCTGGAAGACAAGTAGTCTTTAGGAACACTAGACCACCATAGTGTTCCTGGGAGACAAGTAGTCTTTAGGAACACTAGACCACCATAGTGTTCCTGGAAGACAAGTAGTCTTTAGGAACACTAGACCACCATAGTGTTCCTGGGAGACAAGTAGACTTTAGGAACACTAGACCACCATAGTGTTCCTGGGAGACAAGTAGTCTTTAGGAACACTACACCACCATAGTGTTCCTGGGAGACAAGTAAGACTTTAGGAACACTAGACCACCATAGTGTTCCTGGGAGACAAGTAAGACTTTAGGAACACTAGACCACCATAGTGTTCCTGGGAGACAAGTAGACTTTAGGAACACTAGACCACCATAGTGTTCCTGGGAGACAAGTGAGATTTAAGGAACACTAGACCACCATAGTGTTCCTGGAAGACAAGTAGACTTTAGGAACACTAGACCACCATAGTGTTCCTGGGAGACAAGTGAGATTTTAGGAACACTAGACCACCATAGTGTTCCTGGGAGACAAGTGAGATTTAAGGAACACTAGACCACCATAGTGTTCCTGGAAGACAAGTAGACTTTAGGAACACTAGACCACCATAGTGTTCCTGGGAGACAAGTGAGATTTTAGGAACACTAGACCACCATAGTGTTCCTGGGAGACAAGTGAGACTTTAGGAACACTAGACCACCATAGTGTTCCTGGGAGACAAGTGAGACTTTAGGAACACTAGACCACCATAGTGTTCCTGGGAGACAAGTGAGATTTAAGGAACACAAGACCACCATAGTGTTCCTGGGAGACAAGTGAGATTTCAGGAACACTAGACCACCATAGTGTTCCTGGGAGACAAGTAGTCTTTAGGAACACTAGACCACCATAGTGTTCCTGGGAGACAAGTGAGATTTTAGGAACACTAGACCACCATAGTGTTCCTGGGAGACAAGTGAGATTTTAGGAACACTAGACCACCATAGTGTTCCTGGGAGACAAGTAGACTTTAGGAACACTAGACCACCATAGTGTTCCTGGGAGACAAGTGAGATTTTAGAAACACTAGACCACCATAGTGTTCCTGGGAGACAAGTGAGATTTCAGGAACACTAGACCACCATAGTGTTCCTGGGAGACAAGTAGTCTTTAGGAACACTAGACCACCATAGTGTTCCTGGGAGACAAGTGAGATTTCAGGAACACTAGACCACCATAGTGTTCCTGGGAGACAAGTAGTCTTTAGGAACACTACACCACCATAGTGTTCCTGGGAGACAAGTAGTCTTTAGGAACACTAGACCACCATAGTGTTCCTGGGAGACAAGTAGTCTTTAGGAACACTACACCACCATAGTGTTCCTGGGAGACAAGTAGTCTTTAGGAACACTAGACCACCATAGTGTTCCTGGGAGACAAGTGAGATTTTAGGAACACTAGACCACCATAGTGTTCCTGGGAGACAAGTGAGATTTTAGGAACACTAGACCACCATAGTGTTCCTGGGAGACAAGTAGTCTTTAGGAACACTAGACCACCAGAAGTGTTCCTGGGAGACAAGTGAGACTTTAGGAACACTAGACCACCATAGTGTTCCTGGGAAACAAGTGAGATTTTAGGAACACTAGACCACCATAGTGTTCCTGGGAGACAAGTAGACTTTAGGAACACTACACCACCATAGTGTTCCTGGGAGACAAGTAGTCTTTAGGAACACTAGACCACCAGAAGTGTTCCTGGGAGACAAGTGAGACTTTAGGAACACTAGACCACCATAGTGTTCCTGGGAAACAAGTGAGATTTTAGGAACACTAGACCACCATAGTGTTCCTGGGAGACAAGTGAGATTTTAGGAACACTAGACCACCATAGTGTTCCTGGGAGACAAGTAGACTTTAGGAACACTACACCACCATAGTGTTCCTGGGAGACAAGTAGTCTTTAGGAACACTAGACCACCAGAAGTGTTCCTGGGAGACAAGTGAGACTTTAGGAACACTAGACCACCATAGTGTTCCTGGGAAACAAGTGAGATTTTAGGAACACTAGACCACCATAGTGTTCCTGGGAGACAAGTGAGATTTTAGGAACACTAGACCACCATAGTGTTCCTGGGAAACAAGTGAGATTTTAGGAACACTAGACCACCATAGTGTTCCTGGGAGACAAGTAGTCTTTAGGAACACTAGACCACCATAGTGTTCCTGGGAGACAAGTAGTCTTTAGGAACACTAGACCACCATAGTGTTCCTGGAAGACAAGTAGTCTTTAGGAACACTAGACCACCATAGTGTTCCTGGGAGACAAGTGAGAATTTAGGAACACTAGACCACCATACTGTTCCTGGGAGACAAGTGAGATTTTAGGAACACTAGACCACCATAGTGTTCCTGGGAAACAAGTGAGATTTTAGGAACACTAGACCACCATAGTGTTCCTGGGAGACAAGTGAGATTTTAGGAACACTAGACCACCATAGTGTTCCTGGGAAACAAGTGAGATTTTAGGAACACTAGACCACCATAGTGTTCCTGGGAGACAAGTGAGATTTTAGGAACACTAGACCACCATAGTGTTCCTGGGAGACAAGTGAGATTTTAGGAACACTAGACCACCATAGTGTTCCTGGAAGACAAGTAGACTTTAGGAACACTAGACCACCATAGTGTTCCTGGGAGACAAGTGAGATTTTAGGAACACTAGACCACCATAGTGTTCCTGGGAGACAAGTAGTCTTTAGGAACACTAGACCACCATAGTGTTCCTGGGAGACAAGTAGACTTTAGGAACACTAGACCACCATAGTGTTCCTGGGAGACAAGTAGACTTTAGGAACACTAGACCACCATAGTGTTCCTGGAAGACAAGTAAGACTTTAGGAACACTAGACCACCATAGTGTTCCTGGGAGACAAGTAGTCTTTAGGAACACTAGACCACCATAGTGTTCCTGGAAGACAAGTAGTCTTTAGGAACACTAGACCACCATAGTGTTCCTGGAAGACAAGTAGTCTTTAGGAACACTAGACCACCATAGTGTTCCTGGAAGACAAGTAGTCTTTAGGAACACTAGACCACCATAGTGTTCCTGGGAGACAAGTAGTGTTTAGGAACACTAGACCACCATAGTGTTCCTGGAAGACAAGTAGTCTTTAGGAACACTAGACCACCATAGTGTTCCTGGGAGACAAGTAGACTTTAGGAACACTAGACCACCATAGTGTTCCTGGGAGACAAGTAGTCTTTAGGAACACTACACCACCATAGTGTTCCTGGGAGACAAGTAAGACTTTAGGAACACTAGACCACCATAGTGTTCCTGGGAGACAAGTAAGACTTTAGGAACACTAGACCACCATAGTGTTCCTGGGAGACAAGTAGACTTTAGGAACACTAGACCACCATAGTGTTCCTGGGAGACAAGTGAGATTTAAGGAACACTAGACCACCATAGTGTTCCTGGAAGACAAGTAGACTTTAGGAACACTAGACCACCATAGTGTTCCTGGGAGACAAGTGAGATTTTAGGAACACTAGACCACCATAGTGTTCCTGGGAGACAAGTGAGATTTAAGGAACACTAGACCACCATAGTGTTCCTGGAAGACAAGTAGACTTTAGGAACACTAGACCACCATAGTGTTCCTGGGAGACAAGTGAGATTTTAGGAACACTAGACCACCATAGTGTTCCTGGGAGACAAGTGAGATTTTAGGAACACTAGACCACCATAGTGTTCCTGGGAGACAAGTAGACTTTAGGAACACTAGACCACCATAGTGTTCCTGGAAGACAAGTAGACTTTAGGAACACTAGACCACCATAGTGTTCCTGGAAGACAAGTAGTCTTTAGGAACACTAGACCACCATAGTGTTCCTGGAAGACAAGTAGACTTTAGGAACACTAGACCACCATAGTGTTCCTGGGAGACAAGTGAGATTTAAGGAACACTAGACCACCATAGTGTTCCTGGAAGACAAGTAGACTTTAGGAACACTAGACCACCATAGTGTTCCTGGAAGACAAGTAGTCTTTAGGAACACTAGACCACCATAGTGTTCCTGGAAGACAAGTAGACTTTAGGAACACTAGACCACCATAGTGTTCCTGGGAGACAAGTGAGATTTTAGGAACACTAGACAACCATAGTGTTCCTGGAAGACAAGTAGACTTTAGGAACACTAGACCACCATAGTGTTCCTGGGAGACAAGTGAGATTTTAGAAACACTAGCCCACCATAGTGTTCCTGGGAGACAAGTGAGACTTTAGAAACACTAGACCACCATAGTGTTCCTGGGAGACAAGTAGTCTTTAGGAACACTAGACCACCATAGTGTTCCTGGAAGACAAGTAGTCTTTAGGAACACTAGACCACCATAGTGTTCCTGGAAGACAAGTAGTCTTTAGGAACACTAGACCACCATAGTGTTCCTGGGAGACAAGTAGTCTTTAGGAACACTAGACCACCATAGTGTTCCTGGAAGACAAGTAGTCTTTAGGAACACTAGACCACCATAGTGTTCCTGGGAGACAAGTAGACTTTAGGAACACTAGACCACCATAGTGTTCCTGGGAGACAAGTAGTCTTTAGGAACACTACACCACCATAGTGTTCCTGGGAGACAAGTAAGACTTTAGGAACACTAGACCACCATAGTGTTCCTGGGAGACAAGTAAGACTTTAGGAACACTAGACCACCATAGTGTTCCTGGGAGACAAGTAGACTTTAGGAACACTAGACCACCATAGTGTTCCTGGGAGACAAGTGAGATTTAAGGAACACTAGACCACCATAGTGTTCCTGGAAGACAAGTAGACTTTAGGAACACTAGACCACCATAGTGTTCCTGGGAGACAAGTGAGATTTTAGCAACACTAGACCACCATAGTGTTCCTGGGAGACAAGTGAGATTTAAGGAACACTAGACCACCATAGTGTTCCTGGAAGACAAGTAGACTTTAGGAACACTAGACCACCATAGTGTTCCTGGGAGACAAGTGAGATTTTAGGAACACTAGACCACCATAGTGTTCCTGGGAGACAAGTGAGACTTTAGGAACACTAGACCACCATAGTGTTCCTGGGAGACAAGTAGACTTTAGGAACACTAGACCACCATAGTGTTCCTGGAAGACAAGTAGACTTTAGGAACACTAGACCACCATAGTGTTCCTGGAAGACAAGTAGTCTTTAGGAACACTAGACCACCATAGTGTTCCTGGAAGACAAGTAGACTTTAGGAACACTAGACCACCATAGTGTTCCTGGGAGACAAGTGAGATTTAAGGAACACTAGACCACCATAGTGTTCCTGGAAGACAAGTAGACTTTAGGAACACTAGACCACCATAGTGTTCCTGGAAGACAAGTAGTCTTTAGGAACACTAGACCACCATAGTGTTCCTGGAAGACAAGTAGACTTTAGGAACACTAGACCACCATAGTGTTCCTGGGAGACAAGTGAGATTTTAGGAACACTAGACAACCATAGTGTTCCTGGAAGACAAGTAGACTTTAGGAACACTAGACCACCATAGTGTTCCTGGGAGACAAGTGAGATTTTAGAAACACTAGCCCACCATAGTGTTCCTGGGAGACAAGTGAGACTTTAGAAACACTAGACCACCATAGTGTTCCTGGGAGACAAGTAGTCTTTAGGAACACTAGACCACCATAGTGTTCCTGGAAGACAAGTAGACTTTAGGAACACTAGACCACCATAGTGTTCCTGGAAGACAAGTAGACTTTAGGAACACTAGACCACCATAGTGTTCCTGGAAGACAAGTAGACTTTAGGAACACTAAACCACCATAGTGTTCCTGGGAGACAAGTGAGGCTTTAGGAACACTAGACCACCATAGTGTTCCTGGGAGACAAGTGAGATTTTAGAAACACTAGACCACCATAGTGTTCGTCCATCGATGCCAACTTTCTCAATAACACAAACTCACACCTCTGAACATTAAGGTCCCTAATTAACTACTAGAAAAGAATTATAAACCAGTAACACTGACAAATTAGGTTGTAAACTGCATAAACCATTATTAAATGAATATAATAATTACAACGTAAGTCCTCATAAAAATTAAGACAACTATCTCCTGAGTATTACATGCTAACGTCTTCCTATCGGTAATCAAATAATGTTGGTCAATAAATAGTTACATTACCTATTGTGTGAGGAAACTCACTGGGAAAGGGAAAACAATATTAATATCCACGCGAGTGATGGTTCTTGATGGTTCTTGGCCTGGTGGCTAAAGCTCCCGCTTCACACACGGAGGGCCCGGGTTCGATTCCCGGCGGGTGGAAATATTTCGACACGTTTCCTTACACCTGTTGTCCTGTTCACCTAGCAGTAAATAGGTACCTGGGTGTTAGTCGACTGGTGTGGGTCGCATCCTGGGGGACAAGATTAAGGACCCCAATGGAAATAAGTTAGACAGTCCTCGATGACGCACTGACTTTCTTGGGTTATTCTGGGTGGCTAACCCTCCGGGGTTAAAAATCCGAACGAAATCTTATCTTATCTTATCTTGTCAACCCGCGGCACATTTCCCATTATCATCCGCCTTAATCTGACATTTACATTAAACATCAGTATTATTCCAGATGCTCTCCACATTAATTCATTTCCCAGAGCCAGATTTACGCTGATATTAATCCTATCATCTACGATTAGTCACGATTCAGTTAATCCGCTGATTGACACAAGTTACATCATTATCCCCGGGATTCCTCCCCTGAATGTTGATTCTTCTCTAACTCTACTGTTTTCTGAAAATCACACCAACACTATTAAATAAACACTGAAGATTGAGACACTTATGCAGCATATGGGAATCTTTATTCAGAAAACGTTTCGCCACGCAGTGGCTTCATCAGTCCGATACAAAGTAGAAAGGCGTAAGGAGAGGAGGAGTTTGAGGTAATCAGTCCCTCAGCCTGGAGTCGATGTGTTCAGTCCATCAATCTTGTAGAATGTACAGCATAGGGCTGTACATTCTATGGACTGAACATATCGGACTGAACTATGGACTGAACACATCGACTCCAGGCTGAGGGACTGATTACCTCAAACTCCTCCTCTCCTTACGCCTTTCTACTTTGTATCGGACTGATGAAGCCACTGTGTGGCGAAACGTTTCCTGAATAAAGATTCCCATATGTTGCATAAGTGTCTCAATCTTCAACTTGTCGGTTTTTCAAACCATTCATCATAAATAAACACTATTATATACTTCAATTCTTACACACTATTGTCACTATTATCACCAAAATTGTAAAAAAAAAAAAAAAATCCAAAACACCTTTTATGGACGCAACTTGATTTCTTCCGATTTAAAAAGAAATTAATAATTCCAGTGAGATAATTAATTTACCGTGATGATAAATGAATTAAATCTAATATACGTATTTAAAGCACTGACATCCTCGCCCGTAGTTATAACATGATAAACACTGTATATGAAGGGTTTAACAATTGTATAATGAACAATTGTATAATGAACAATTCCCAAACAGAATAACTGGTCTCTATAACACAGAAATATTATCTTTAAACAATGCTATAGGAGATTTTTGGTTTATGTCTGGTTTAACATATATAATGTTCCTGGTGTGATGAATGGTTTGAAAAACCGACAAGTTGAAGATTGAGACACTTATGCAGCATATGGGAATCTTTATTCAGGAAACGTTTCGCCACACAGTGGCTTCATCAGTCCAATACGAAGATGAAGGCGTGGCGAAACGTTTCCTGAATAAAGATTCCCATATGCTGCATAAGTGTCTCAATCTTCAATGTTGCTGGCATATGTACAGGATGGTGATTATGTGCCATTTAAGATTATATGTAGCATTTGCCTAGCATATGTATGTTGGTTATGTCTGGTATTACATATTAATGTTAGATATGTCTGGTATTACATATTAATGTTAGATATGTCTGGTATTATATATTAATGTTAGATATGTCTGGTATTATATATTAATGTTAGATATGTCGGGTATTATATATTAATGTTAGATATGTCTGGTATTATATATTAATGTTAAATATGTCTGGTATTATATATTAATGTTAGATATGTCTGGTATTATATATTAATGTTAGATATGTCGGGTATTATATATTAATGTTAGATATGTCTGGTATTATATATTAATGTTAAATATGTCTGGTATTACATATTAATGTTAGATATGTCTGGTATTACATATTAATGTTAGATATGTCTGGTATTATATATTAATGTTAGATATGTCTGGTATTATATATTAATGTTAGATATGTCTGGTATTATATATTAATGTTAGATATGTCTGGTATTACATTTTAATGTTAGATATGTCAGGTATTACATATTAATGTTAGATATGTCTGGTATTATATATTAATGTTAGATATGTCTGGTATTACATATTAATGTTAGATATGTCTGGTATTATATATTAATGTTAGATATGTCTGGTATTACATTTTAATGTTAGATATGTCAGGTATTACATATTAATGTTAGATATGTCTGGTATTATATATTAATGTTAGATATGTCTGGTATTACATTTTAATGTTAGATATGTCAGGTATTACATATTAATGTTAGATATGTCTGGTATTATATATTAATGTTAGATATGTCTGGTATTATATATTAATGTTAGATATGTCTGGTATTACATATTAATGTTAGATATGTCTGGTATTATATATTAATGTTAGATATGTCTGGTATTACATTTTAATGTTAGATATGTCAGGTATTACATATTAATGTTAGATATGTCTGGTATTACATATTAATGTTAGATATGTCTGGTATTACATATTAATGTTAGATATGTCTGGTATTACATATTAATGTTAGATATGTCTGGTATTACATATTAATGTTAGATATGTCTGGTATTACATATTAATGTTAGATATGTCTGGTATTACATATTAATGTTAGATATGTCTGGTATTACATATTAATGTTAGATATGTCAGGTATTACATATTAATGTTAGATATGTCTGGTATTACATATTAATGTTAGATATGTCTGGTATTACATATTAATGTTAGATATGTCTGGTATTACATATTAATGTTAGATATGTCTGGTATTACATATTAATGTTAGATATGTCTGGTATTACATATTAATGTTAGATATGTCTGGTATTACATATTAATGTTAGATATGTCTGGTATTACATATTAATGTTAGATATGTCTGGTATTACATATTAATGTTAGATATGTCTGGTATTACATTTTAATGTTAGATATGTCTGGTATTACATTTTAATGTTAGATATGTCTGGTATTGCATATTAATGATGGATATGTCTGGTTTACCTGGAGAGAGTTATAGGGGTCAACGCCCCCGCGGCCCGGTCTGTGACCAGGCCTCATGGTGCAACAGGGCCTGATCAACCAGGTTGTTACTGCTGGCTGCACGCAATCCAACGTACGAGCCACAGCCCGGCTGGTCAGGTACCGACTTTAGGTGCCTTTCCAGTGTCTGCTTGAAGACAGTCCCTTATGTATGCTGGGAGGCAGTTGAACAGTCTCGAGCCCCTGACACTTATTGTGTTGTCTCTTAGCGTGCTAGTGACACCCCTGCTTTTCGATGAATGGTTCAAAGAACCGACATGTTGTTAAATTAGACACATGTGCAACTCTTGGGTATCTTTATTGAGGAAACGTTTCGCCACACAGTGGCTTCATCAGTCCATACATAAGAGAAACTTGAAGAACAGGAGGAGAATGAGGTAATCAGTCCCTCAACCTTGAGTCGATGTGGTCAGTCCATCAATCTTGAATAGAATACGGCATATGAGCGGAGAAGCAGCTTATAAACCGTATGGCAGGAGAGGTGTAGCAGTCGTAGGTGGTGTCACATTTAACAAATGTGACACCACCTACGACTGTTTGGTGTTAGGATAATATCAGATAGGCTTGTGTTAACCAAATACTGTGGCTCTCAGAAAAAAATCATTCAGATCTTCGACTCTCAATCTGGTTAATGGCTTGCTAAAAACTAAGTCATATTGGGACTTGAGTAGCTCACTCATTTCCTTGCTGTCATCTGTGTAGGACCCATCTTGTTTAAGTAGGGGCCCAATATTGAATGTTGTTTTCGACTTTGATTTGGCATAAGAAAAGAAATGCTTTGGGTTTCTTTCGATTTCATTTATGACTTTTAGTTATTCCAGCGATTCTTGACTCCTATAAGATTAATTTAGCTTTAGTTCGATGTTTGCTATTTCTCTGACCAGTGACTCCCTACGCATTTCAGATATATTGGCCTCTTTTAGCCGCTCTGTTATTCTTTTCCGTCGCCTGTAAAGGGAGTGCCTGTCTCTTTCTATTTTACATCTGCTCCTCCTTTTTCTTAGAGGAATAAGCCTTGTGCATACATCGAGTGCCACCGAGTTAATCTGTTCTAGGCATAAGTTGGGGTCTGTGTTGCTTAGTCTATCTTCCCAGCTTATATCGGTTAGGACTTGGTTTACTTGGTCCCACTTTATGTTCTTGTTATTGAAGTTGAATTTGGTGAATGCTCCCTCGTGACTAATCTCATTATGTCGGTCTGGGGCTCCGCGCATACATGTCTGAACCTCAATTATGTTGTGATCTGAGTATATTGTTTTTGATATGGTGACATTTCTTATCAGATCATCATTGTTAGTGAATATGAGGTCTAGTGTATTCTCCAGTCTAGTAGGCTCTATTATTTGCAGGTTTAAATTGAATTTTGTGCAGAGATTTAAAAGCTCGTGTGAATGTGAGTTCTCATCAGAGCTGCCTCCTGGTGTTATTACTGCAACAATATTATTTGCTATATTCCTCCATATTAATGGTGGATATGTCTTGTAATGCATATTAATGGTGGATATGCTGAGAACATATGTTGAATAATCCAGGTATAATATTTGCTTTGTAAAGTCTGCTATATCATTTGTATAATATTTATTCATGGAAATACAAATGTTTTCGTGCGACATATATACCAACTTTATTTTTGTTATAATGCATACCACATATATGCTGATATAATGCTTACCACATATATGCTGATATAATGCATACCACATATATGCTGATATAATGCATACTACATATTTTTATTATTATTTTATTATCACACTGGCCGATTCCCACCAAGGCAGGGTGGCCACCAAGGCAGGGTGGCCCGAAAAAGAAAAACTTTCACCATCATTCACTCCATCACTGTCTTGCCAGAAGGGTGCTTTACACTACAGTTTTTAAACTGCAACATTAACACCCTCCTTCAGAGTGCAGGCACTGTACTTCCCATCTCCAGGACTCAAGTCCGGCCTGCCGGTTTCCCTGAATCCCTTCATAAATGTTACTTTGCTCACACTCCAACAGCACGTCAAGTATTAAAAACCATTTGTCTCCATTCACTCCTATCAAACACGCTCACGCATGCCTGCTGGAAGTCCAAGCCCCTCGCACACAAAACCTCCTTTACCCCCTCCCTCCAACCCTTCCTAGGCCGACCCCTACCCCGCCTTCCTTCCACTACAGACTGATACACTCTTGAAGTCATTCTGTTTCGCTCCATTCTCTCTACATGTCCGAACCACCTCAACAACCCTTCCTCAGCCCTCTGGACAACAGTTTTGGTAATCCCGCACCTCCTCCTAACTTCCAAACTACGAATTCTCTGCATTATATTCACACCACACATTGCCCTCAGACATGACATCTCCACTGCCTCCAGCCTTCTCCTCGCTGCAACATTCATCACCCATGCTTCACACCCATATAAGAGCGTTGGTAAAACTATACTCTCATACATTCCCCTCTTTGCCTCCAAGGACAAAGTTCTTTGTCTCCACAGACTCCTAAGTGCACCACTCACCCTTTTCCCCTCATCAATTCTATGATTCACCTCATCTTTCTTAGACCCATCCGCTGACACGTCCACTCCCAAATATCTGAATACGTTCACCTCCTCCATACTCTCTCCCTCCAATCTGATATTCAATCTTTCATCACCTAATCTTTTTGTTATCCTCATAACCTTACTCTTTCCTGTATTCACCTTTAATTTTCTTCTTTTGCACACCCTACCAAATTCATCCACCAATCTCTGCAGCTTCTCTTCAGAATCTCCCAAGAGCACAGTGTCATCAGCAAAGAGCAGCTGTGACAACTCCCACTTTGTGT
Source organism: Cherax quadricarinatus (assembly GCF_038502225.1). Lineage (NCBI taxonomy): Eukaryota > Metazoa > Arthropoda > Malacostraca > Decapoda > Parastacidae > Cherax > Cherax quadricarinatus. Next base: position 306,673 of record NW_027195053.1, read on the forward strand.
GTGATTCTTTATCTTTTAACTCCACGCCTCTTGCCAAGACCCTCGCATTTACTTCTCTTACAACCCCATCTATAAATATATTAAACAACCACGGTGACATCACACATCCTTGTCTAAGGCCTACTTTTACTGGGAAAAAATTTCCCTCTTTCCTACATACTCTAACTTGAGCCTCACTATCCTCGTAAAAACTCTTCACTGCTTTCAGTAACCTACCTCCTACACCATACACTTGCAACATCTGCCACATTGCCCCCCTATCCACCCTGTCATACGCCTTTTCCAGATCCATAAATGCCACAAAGACCTCTTTAGCCTTATCTAAATACTGTTCACTTATATGTTTCACTGTAAACACCTGGTCCACACACCCCGTACCTTTCCTAAAGCCTCCTTGTTCATCTGCTATCCTATTCTCCGTCTTACTCTTAATTCTTTCAATTATAACTCTACCATACACTTTACCAGGTACACTCAACAGACTTATCCCCCTATAACTTTTGCACTCTCTTTCATCCCCTTTGCCTTTATACAAAGGAACTATGCATGCTCTCTGCCAATCCCTAGGTACCTTACCCTCTTCCATACATTTATTAAATAATTGCACCAACCACTCCAAAACTATATCCCCACCTGCTTTTAACATTTCTATCTTTATCCCATCAATCCCAGCTGCCTTACCCCCTTTCATTTTACCTACTGCCTCACGAACTTCCCCCACACTCACAACTGGCTCTTCCTCACTCCTACAAGATGTTATTCCTCCTTGCCCTATACACGAAATCACAGCTTCCCTATCTTCATCAACATTTAACAATTCCTCAAAATATTCCCTCCATCTTCCCAATACCTCTAACTCTCCATTTAATAACTCTCCTCTCCTATTTTTAACTGACAAATCCATTTGTTCTCTAGGCTTTCTTAACTTGTTAATCTCACTCCAAAACTTTTTCTTATTTTCAACAAAATTTGTTGATAACATCTCACCCACTCTCTCATTTGCTCTCTTTTTACATTGCTTCACCACTCTCTTAACCTCTCTCTTTTTCTCCATATACTCTTCCCTCCTTGCATCACTTCTACTTTGTAAAAACTTCTCATATGCTAACTTTTTCTCCCTTACTACTCTCTTTACATCATCATTCCATCAATCGCTCCTCTTCCCTCCTGCACCCACTTTCCTGTAACCACAAACTTCTGCTGAACACTCTAACACTACATTTTTAAACCTACCCCATACCTCTTCGACCCCATTGCCTATGCTTTCATTAGCCCATCTATCCTCCAATAGCTGTTTATATCTTACCCTAACTGCCTCCTCCTTTAGTTTATAAACCTTCACCTCTCTCTTCCCTGATGCTTGTATTCTCCTTGTATCCCATCTACCTTTTACTCTCAGTGTAGCTACAACTAGAAAGTGATCTGATATATCTGTGGCCCCTCTATAAACATGTACATCCTGAAGTCTACTCAACAGTCTTTTATCTACCAATACATAATCCAACAAACTACTGTCATTTCTCCCTACATCATATCGTGTATACTTATTTATCCTCTTTTTCTTAAAATATGTATTACCTATAACTAAACCCCTTTCTATACAAAGTTCAATCAAAGGGCTCCCATTATCATTTACACCTGGCACCCCAAACTTACCTACCACACCCTCTCTAAAAGTTTCTCCTACTTTAGCATTCAGGTCCCCTACCACAATTACTCTCTCACTTGGTTCAAAGGCTCCTATACATTCACTTAACATCTCCCAAAATCTCTCTCTCTCCTCTGCATTCCTCTCTTCTCCAGGTGCATACACGCTTATTATGACCCACTTCTCGCATCCAACCTTTACTTTAATCCACATAATTCTTGAATTTACACATTCATATTCTCTTTTCTCCTTCCATAACTGATCATTTAACATTACTGCTACCCCTTCCTTTGCTCTAACTCTCTCAGATACTCCAGATTTAATCCCATTTATTTCCCCCCACTGAAACTCTCCTACCCCCTTCAGCTTTGTTTCGCTTAGGGCCAGGACATCCAACTTCTTTTCATTCATAACATCAGCAATCATCTGTTTCTTGTCATCCGCACTACATCCACGCACATTTAAGCATCCCAGTTTTATAAAGTTTTTCTTCTTCTCTTTTTTAGTAAATGTATACAGGAGAAGGGGTTACTAGCCCATTGCTCCCGGCATTTTAGTCGCCTCATACGACACGCATGGCTTACGGAGGAAAGATTCTTTTCCACTTCCCCATGGACAATAGAAGAAATAAAAAAGAACAAGAGCTATTTAGAAAAAGGAGAAAAACCTAGATGTATGTATATATATATATATGCATGTGCGTGTCTGTTAAGTGTGACCAAAGTGTAAGTAGGAGAAGCAAGATATCCCTGTTATCTAGCGTGTTTATGAGACAGAAAAAGACACCAGCAATCCTACCATCATGCAAAACAGTTACAGGTTTTTGTTTCACAGTCATCTGGCAGGACGGTAGTACTTCCCTGGGTGGTTGCTGTCTACCAACCTACTACTATACATACATACCACATATATGCTGATATAATGCATACCACATATATGCTGATATAATGCATACCACATATATGCTGATATAATGCATACCACATATATGCTGATATAATGCATACCACATATATGCTGTTTATATCCGTTAAAACAAATACATGGTATCAATATGAGGTATTACAGATGTATGATGCTTATGCCTGGTATTACCTGGTATTACCTGGTATTACCTGGGTTCCTTGTTTATACTTACTTATCAAAGGAGTTTTCTAGTGTGGTTTGTACAGTCTGTCATTGATTTTGCAAAAACCGAATTTAATTTTTGCAAAGAACCGTGTTTAAATTTGTAAAGAACCGAGTTTAATTTTGCAAAGAACCGAGTTTAATTTTTGTAAAGAACCGTGTTTAATTTTTGTAAAGAACCGTGTTTAATTTTGTAAAGAACCGTGTTTAATTTTTGTAAAGAACCGTGTTTAATTTTTGTAAAGAACCGTGTTTAATTTTGTAAAGAACCGTGTTTAAATTTGTAAAGAACCGTGTTTAATTTTGTAAAGAACCGAGTTTAATTTTGTAAAGAACCGTGTTTAAATTTGTAAAGAACCGTGTTTAATTTTGTAAAGAACCGTGTTTAATTTTGTAAAGAACCGTGTTTAATTTTGCAGAGAACCGTGTTTAAATTTTGCAAAGAACCGTGTTTAAATTTTGTAAAGAGCCGTGTTTAAATTTTGCAAAGAACCGTGTTTAAATTTTGTAAAGAACCGAGTTTACTTTTAACAGAATTATTGATGTCTTTATTAGCTTAATAACTCACTCTTGGGTTTACTGTTTCTTATTGTTTAATATTTCATTTGTATCTAAAAAAAAATATTGATTTTCAACATTTCTGTTTTTGTATTTCAAAAATAGAACTACGGTAACTCTCTGTAGCCAAATACCATAAACAGAGGAATTTTGTAATCTGACAAATGTTACAGAAAAATTAGAAAACATTCATAATGTTAACCAAATTATGTATCCAAATTTAAAAGAAAATAAAGTCTTTTTAACTAGACTTACCAGCTACAAATTTCCAGAATTCAAAAAAGTTAATAAAATAATTATAAATGTGGTGAATAAAATCATTTGTGTATTAAATGACTATAAAATAAACACTCCAGATTGCAACTTAAATTTTTACTTAGGGTTAAAATAAATGTTACGTACTTAGTTTTGGATATGTGTGCTATATCCAGACTTTATACTATCTGAGTGGCCATTTTAACAAGGTGTAGGTCAAGCTCTGACACTTTCTTCATTATAAACGCTTTTATTATACATCATGTCTTTCACATATTCTCACAACATTGAAATCATTCTTTTTGACATTTATCTCAATGTTGTAGTGTTTGAGACATTAAATGGCAACTGGTTTAATTTTTAGACATTTTAGTCCAGTAATTTTAATGTCATTTCTGTTAAATATAATTTTTATTATGTTTTTGTTTTCTGGAGAACTGATTGTTGTGAAATGTATCAAGTACAGTAATACCTCGGTTTTCGTACTTAATTCATTCCAGAAGATCAGCTGAAATCCGAAATTTACGAAAACCGAAGTAATATTTCCAATATGAAATAATGTAAATCCAATTAATCCGTTCCAGAAACCCAAAAATATTATCAAAAAATACATTTGATACAGAATAACTATAGTTTTACATACAGAAAACAAAGAGAAATAAATATAAATGACTAATGTTAATGATAAATGAACATTACATACCTTTATTGAAGACTCTTGCTGGTATATGGGCGAAGGCGAGGTGGGTAGAGGGAGTTGAAGTTATTGTTTGGAAGGGGAATTCCCCTCCATAAGGACTTCAGGTATCAAATCCCTATCCAGGGTTCCGTCCCTTCTTTGTCTTTTACTGGCACTAGAACCATCTTGAGAGTCACTGTACCCCTTCCCATACATTCTGGAGAGCTCGGCCACATGTACACCACTTTCATAACTTCTTTCTTGAATTCATGTTTCTCACCTTCTTTGCCAAAGAGCTGGTTCTCTGAACTTTCTTTTGCCCCATGGTGGCTTATTTCGCAGTCGCAATCAATAAACAAGCACGAAAAGCAATGGATGAACATGTGGAGTATTGCTAACTCAACGAGAGTGGTTGGATTTTAGTGGGATTTGCACGTGAGTAAATAGAATTGTCAAGGCTTATTGCTTGGGTAGCGTTTATTCTGTTAGTGGGTTGGATTTGTGAAGGACCTGCTTAGTATTGGCCATCAGGTCTACTACAGTGTTCCTCATTTCTTATGTTCTTATGAGAGACAGAGGAAGATCGAGTCTGGTACACGTGAGAAGCGGCTTCCCGGGCGGGTGGACTTGTCTGATACAGACGATTTCCAAGTGGATGTACAAAACCCGGGGCAAAATTTCGCCAAAAAAACTGCACGAAATAAGAACTGTACGATTTCCGCACCGGACGAAAACCGGGGTCCACTGTATTTTTAAAGTCATTTTAGTTTTATTAAAAACTTCAAGTAAAAAAATCAATTATAATTGATGTTCGGAAGCTTATTGTTAGTTTGTACATTAAGTTAAGTATATGTTTACCAATGATTATTTTACAGGTTGTAAACAGCAGCCACAGAACACAGCAGGTAGACTGGTACTGACATCAATATGGCTGGTGGTCATAGTTCTGGTGGCAGTCTACACTGGCAACCTGACAGCTTTCCTCTCTATTCCTCGCATTGAGAAATTGCCTCAGACTGTCAGCGAAATGATTGAAATGGGCTACGACTTCTCTATCAGCTATGGCTTCTCACAGTATGAAAAGCTTAAGGTTAAAAGTATATGTTGTTTTTTGCTAGCATGTTTCATTTTCTGTTAAATTATAATACACTGATCAAAAATATTATTGATCAACCACAATAAAATTATTGAGAATGTTAGATATAAAATAATTCAGAACAGTTTAATGGGAAAATATATATAAAATTTCCTCTTGTATCGTAATGATGCACGATACATAAACAGTATTACTACCCAGTGGGAGTTGTGCTGCTCCTGGTGAAATGGGAAACATTCTGGTACGATCCCTGGAAAGGAAGGTAAGGTTCAGCGCCTTAAATCAGAAGCACCTCTCTCTCTCTCTCAGATCCCTTGAAAGGATCTGAGAGAAAGAGAGAGAGAGAGGGAGGAAGATAACCAGTTTCTTTTAACTCTTGCACTTTGTTCCTCAGTGTACATTAGAAGTATTGTAATAATGTTGGTGGAATTACCGACAATATGTTAGGTAAAAGAACACGAATGCAACTAATGTGATATTTTATTGTGGCAACGTTTCGCTCTCCAGGAACTTTGTCAAGCCCTTACAAACAATACATGTACGTAGAGGATATATATAGGTAACAGAGATGTAAAAGCATAACATAATTACTACAGTAGGATAATTGGCCCATGCTGTAAGTGGTAGTAGTAGTAGTAGTAGTAGTAGCAGTAGTATTATGAATTGGTAGTAGTAACAGTAGTACTATAAGTTGGTAGTAGTAATAGTAGTACTATAAGTTGGTAGTAGTAATAGTAGCACTATAAGTTGGTAGTAGTAATAGTAATACACTAAGTTGTTAGTAGTAACAGTAGTACTGTAAGTTGATAGTAGTAATAGTAATACTATAAGCTGTTAGTAGTAACAGTAGTACTGCAAGTTGGTAGTAGTAATAGTAATACTATAAGCTGTTAGTAGTAACAGTAGTACTATAAGTTGGTAGTAGTAACAGTAGTACTATAAGTTGGTAGTAGTAATAGTAGTACTATAAGTTGGTAGTAGTAATAGTAGTACTATAAGTTGGTAGTAGTAATAGTAATACACTAAGTTGTTAGTAGTAACAGTAGTACTATAAGTTGGTAGTAGTAATTGTAATACTATAAGTTGTTAGTAGTAACAGTAGTACAACAAGTTGGTAGTAATAATAGTACTATAAGTTGGTAGTAGTAACAGTAGTACTATAAGTTGGTAGTAGTAATAGTAATACTATAAGTTGTTAGTAGTAACAGTAGTACTATAAGTTGGTAGTAATAATAGTAGTACTATAAGTTGGTAGTAGTAACAGTAGTGCTACAAGTTGGTAGTATTACAAGTACTACCTCCCGCATAAGTCACTTACACTACCTCACAGATTATGTTTTTACTTAACACTCTGATACCACTATTATTGTAACAGTTTGACAAAGTTCCTGGTGAGCGAAACGTTGCCACAGTAAAATATTGCTATAGTTGAACATGTGTTCTTGTAAATCATTGTAGTTGTACCAAAAATACTGAGAAACAGAAAACTGCTGCTTAATTTATCCCCATCGAGAGGTCTATGTGTTATATATTAACAATATTTAAAGCTCCAACAGCATCACCTTGTAAATTATTCATAAAATATTAATTTTCAACAACTCGGCTGTTATTTACGTTGTCGTTTTAAGGGGGCAAACTATCTTCAGTTTTGTTTTCACAGTAATATACGGATTTTAACATTTCTCAATCCTGTAAGAAACAAAAATAAATAATATTTCAATAACAGGGCTACAAGAACTAGCAATAATGCACAAGTTAACGGAAGAAAGTAATTAGTAAAATGTAAACATTACAGAATAATTTAGGTTGGATAAATACATGAGTGAGAGGGGCTGGATTTGAGTGGGACTTACACCTGAGTAAATAGAATTATCAAAGCTTATTGCTTGGGTAGTGTTTATTCTGTTAGTGGGTTGGATTTGTGAAGGACCTGCCTAGTATGGGCCAACAGGCCTATTGCAGCGTTCCTCCCTTCTTATGTTCTCATTACTTCCTCAAAGAAAGATGGATATTGAAAGCTTGAAGAAGCTCGATGCATGTTTTCTAAATTTATTAAACGGAAGTTAATATCTGAATTTGCTGGATAAAATAAATAAATTGGTAGGTACACAGCCTTAATTCAATAAGAAACTACAGCACTTCCAGAATATTGATTCAATTACCGGCACTATGGAAGCAAATGAACAGAATAAGAACTAATGAGACATATTAATGATCACTTACTAGGAGCTTAATTAGACAAATACAAATGATACGGAAACTCAAAGAGTATTTACTAGACGCAGAAAGATAGGGTGACACGGCTAAGTAGAGTCGTTGTAGTAGTAGAAGATGTAGTGGTAGATGTAGTAGTCGTAGTAGATATACAGTGGACCCCCGCATAACGATTACCTCCGAATGCGACCAATTATGTAAGTGTATTTATGTAAGTGCGTTTGTACGTGTATGTTTGGGGGTCTGAAATGGACTAATCTACTTCACAATATTTCTTGTGGGAACAAATTCGGTCAGTACTGGCACCTGAACATACTTCTGGAGTGAAAAAATATCGTTAACCGGGGGTCCACTGTAGATGTTTGTTGTCAGATGTCAGAGGGATCCATTGTTTTTTCATTTCAGATATTGATGATACAATTGTTTCATGAAATAGTATTTAAAATAATTATTAATGCTTCATCAAAGCATTTTTGTGTGTCTGATTCCTCAGTCATTAAGTGTTATTATATTTCATTATGAAGGTGGCTATTTCTCGGTGTTGTTTACATTTGTTTACGAGGTTCTCATGTTTACACAGGTGCCTGGGTTTCATGCTCTTCCTCCAGTGAATACCTGTTAACAGCCTCTGCACAGGATAATGTAAACCCATATGTTGACTGTTCAAGGTTTACCACTTTGGTCCTGATGAATGGTTTGAAAAACCGACAAGTTGAAGATTGAGACACTTATGCAGCATATGGGAATCTTTATTCAGGATATGTTTCGCCACACAGTGGCTTCATCAGTCCAATACGCCTTCCTCTTTGTATTGGACTGATGAAGCCACTGTGTGGCGAAACGTATCCTGAATAAAGATTCCCATATGCTGCATAAGTGTCTCAATCTTCACTTTGGTCCTGGAGAGATTAAGAGTGCGAGACTGATATTGTCAAGTGTTTTGGAGACGTTCAGAGCAACTTAGCTGTTGGGATAGGATTTAATTACATTCAGAGTGGTGTCAGTACGAGAGCTGATGTATTTAAGCTGTCCAAACGTAGTTTACATGTGTAGCAGTTGGGATAGGATTTAATTACATTCAGAGTGGTGTCAGTACGAGAGCTGATGTATTTAAGCTGTTCCAGTCACGGTATTGTGCCTTTTTGTTATTCATGTGTAGCTGTTGGGATAGGATTTAATTACATTCAGAGTGGTGTCAGTACGAGAGCTGATGTATTTAAGCTGTCCAAACGTAGTTTACATGTGTAGCTGTTGGGATAGGATTTAATTACATTCAGAGTGGTGTCAGTACGAGAGCTGATGTATTTAAGCTGTCCAAACGTAGTTTACATGTGTAGCTGTTGGGATAGGATTTAATTACATTCAGAGTGGTGTCAGTACGAGAGCTGATGTATTTAAGCTGTCCAAACGTAGTTTACATGTGTAGCTGTTGGGATAGGATTTAATTACATTCAGAGTGGTGTCAGTACGAGAGCTGATGTATTTAAACTGTCCAAACGTAGTTTACATGTGTAGCACTCCGACCTTGATTTTCTCCATTTGAAAGTATGTAATAAAAACGTAGATCTACGTTTACATGTGTAGTGCTCCGACCTTGATTTTCTAAATTTGAAAGCATGTAAAAAAAAAAAGTAGATCTACGTTCGTAGTGCCACGTAAGCGAACGTAGATCTACGTTCGTAGTGCCACGTAAGCGAATGTAGATCTACGTTCGTAGTGCCACGTAAGCGAACGTAGATCTACGTTCGTAGTGCCACGTAAGCGAACGTAGATCTACGTTCGTAGTGCCACGTAAGCGAACGTAGATCTACGTTCGTAGTGCCACGTAAGCGAATGTAGATCTACGTTCGTAGTGCCGCGCAAGCGAACGTAGATCTACGTTCGGAGTGCCGCGTAAGCGAACGTAGATCTACGTTCGTAGTGCCGCGTAAGCGAACGTAGATCTACGTTCGTAGTGCCACGTAAGCGAACGTAGATCTACGTTCGTAGTGCCACGTAAGCGAACGTAGATCTACGTTCGTAGTGCCACGTAAGCGAACGTAGATCTACGTTCGTAGTGCCACGTAAGTGAACGTAGATCTACGTTCGTAGTGCCACGTAAGCGAACGTAGATCTATGTTCGTAGTGCCACGTAAGCGAACGTAGATCTACGTTCGTAGTGCCACGTAAGCGAACGTAGATCTACGTTCGTAGTGCCACGTAAGCGAACGTAGATCTACGTTCGTAGTGCCACGTAAGCGAACGTAGATCTACGTTCGGAGCGCCACGTAAGCGAACGTAGATCTACGTTCGGAGCGCCACGTAAGCGAACGTAGATCTACGTTCGTAGTGCCACGTAAGCTAACGTAGATCTACATTTGGACATTTTAAGGGTTAATATTAACTGGCTTTCTGTTTCCTTGGCTTCTTAACGTATTAGTGGATAAGAACGTCAAAGAATGGTAATCAGTTACTATTCTAATCAAATGTGAACTGGATGGATGGTTGAAGGTTCGTGAACGTTCACTGTTCGTTAGAATGTAAAATATAATAATTAATCGAATTTAAACAATTTCTTTAATTTGCAGAATTAACATGTGTGAATCTCATGATGATCAATCAGTTAATTTAAATTATATAAATGCCACAGCATATCTATATACATGCATGCAAATGTATATGAATACATATGCTTAAGTGTATAAGTGAGAAAGTATAAAAATGTTAACATGAAAGAAATTCCTAATTGAAGATGAAGAGAAAATGGGGAAAATTAAATTGAACTATACCAAATGTAACATAAACAGTCCTGGTGAACCTTGAAGCTCTGAAGCTCTGAATCTTTGAAACTCTGAAGCTCTGAATCTCTGAAGCTCTGAAGCTCTGAAGCTCTGAAACTCTGAAGCTCTGAATCTCTGAATCTCTGAAACTCTGAATCTCTGAATCTCTGAATCTCTGAAGCTCTGATGCTCTAAATCTCTGAAACTATGAATCTTTGAAGCTCTGAATCTCTGAAGCTCTAAATCTCTGAAACTCTGAAGCTCTGAATCTCTGAATCTCTGAAACTCTGAATCTCTGAATCTCTGAATCTCTGAAGCTCTGATGCTCTGAAGCTCAGAATCTCTGAAACTCTGAAACTCTGAAGCTCTGAATCTCTGAATCTCTGAAGCTCTGAAGCTCAGAATCTCTGAATCTCTGAAACTCTGAAGCTCTGAATCTCTGAATCTCTGAAACTCTGAATCTCTGAATCTCTGAATCTCTGAATCTCAGAAGCTCTGAATCTCTGATGCTCTGAAGCTCAGAATCTCTGAATCTCTGAAACTCTGAAGCTCTGAATCTCTGAATCTCTGAAACTCTGAATCTCTGAAACTCTGAATCTCTGAAGCTTTGAAGCTCTGAATCTCTGAATCTCTGAATCTATGAATCTCTGAATCTTTGAATCTCTGAATCTCTGAATCTCTGAATCTCTGAAGCTCTGAATCTCTGAAGCTCTGAATCTCTGAAGCTCTGAATCTCTGAAGCTCTGAATCTGTGAAGCTCTGAAACTCTGAATCTCTGAAGCTTTGAAGCTCTGATTCTCTGAATCTCTGAAGCTCTGAATCTCTGAATCTCTGAAGCTCTTAAGCTCTGAAGCTCTGAATCTCTGAATCTCTGAATCTCTGAATCTCTGAATCTCTGAATCTCTGAATCTCTGAAACTCTGAAGCTCTAAATCTCTGAATCTCTGAATCCCTGAATCTTTGAATCTCTGAATCTCTGAATCTCTGAATCTCTGAATCTCTGAATCTCTGAAGCTCTGAGGCTCTGAATCTCTGAAGCTCTGAATCTCTGAATCTCTGAATATCTGAATCTTTGAATCTCTGTATCTCTGAATCTCTAAATCTATGAATCTCTGAATCTCTGAAGCTCTGAAGCTCTGAATCTCTGAAGCTCTGAATCTCTGAAGCTCTGAATCTCTGAATCTCTGAATCTCTGAATTACTGAATCTCTGAATCTTTGAATATCTGAATCTCTGAATCTCTGAATCTCTGAATCTCTGAATCTTTGAATCTCTGAATCTCTGAATATCTGAATCTCTGAATCTTTGAATCTCTGAATCTCTGAATCTCTGAATCTCTGAATCTTTGAATCTCTGAATCTCTGAATCTCTGAATCTCTGAATCTTTGAATCTCTGTATCTCTGAATATCTGAATCTCTGAATCTTTGAATCTCTAAATCTCTGAAGCTCTGAATCTCTGAATCTCTGAATCTCTGAATCTTTGAATCTCTAAATCTCTAAATCTCTGAAGCTCTGAATCTCTGAATCTCTGAATCTCTGAATCTCTGAATCTCTGAAACCCTGAAGCTCTAAATCTCTGAATCTCTGAATCTCTGAAGCTCTGAATCTCTGAAGCTCTGAATCTCTGAATCTCTGAATATCTCAATCTTTGAATCTCTGAATCTCTGAATCTCTGAATCTCTGAAGCTCTGAATCTCTAAATCTCTGAAGCTCTGAATCTCTGAAGCTCTGAATCTCTGAAGCTCTGAATCTCTGAAGCTCTGGATCTCTGAATCTCTGAATCTCTGAATCTCTGAATCTCTGAATCGCTGAAGCTCTGAAGCTCTGAAGCTCTGAATATCTGAAGCTCTGAATCTCTGAAGCTCTGAATCTTTGAATCTCTGAATCTCTGAATCTCTGAATCTCTGAATCTCTGAATCTCTGAATCTCTGAATCTCTGAATCTCTGAATCTTTGAATCTCTGAATCTCTGAATCTCTGAATCTCTGAATCTCCGAAGCTCTGAATCTCTGAAGCTCTGAATCTCTGAATGTCTGAATCTTTGAATCTCTGAATCTCTGAATCTCTGAAGCTCTGAAACTCTGAGGCTTTGAATCTACATGACTACCACATACCTATATCACACCTCTACATGACTACCACATACCTATATCACACCTCTACATGACTACCACATACCTATATCACACCTCTACATGACTACCACATACCTATATCACACCTCTACATGACTACCACATACCTATATCACACCTCTACATGACTACCACATACCTATATCACACCTCTACATGACTACCACATACCTATATCACACCTCTACATGACTACTACATACCTATATCACACCTCTACATGACTACCACATACCTACATCACACCTCTACATGACTACCACATACCTACATCACACCTCTACATGACTACCACATACCTACACCACACCTCTACATGACTACCACATACCTACATCACACCTCTACATGACTACCACATACCTACATCACACCTCTACATGACTACCACATACCTACATCACACCTCTACATGACTACCACATACCTACATCACACCTCTACATGACTACCACATACCTACATCACACCTCTACATGACTACCACATACCTACATCACACCTCTACATGACTACCACATACCTACATCACACCTCTACATGACTACCACATACCTACATCACACCTCTACATGACTACCACATACCTACATCACACCTCTACATGACTACCACATACCTACATCACACCTCTACATGACTACCACATACCTACATCACACCTCTACATGACTACCACATACCTACATCACACCTCTACATGACTACCACATACCTACATCACACCTCTACATGACTACCACATACCTACATCACACCTCTACATGACTACCACATACCTACATCACACCTCTACATGACTACCACATACCTACATCACACCTCTACATGACTACCACATACCTACATCACACCTCTACATGACTACCACATACCTACATCACACCTCTACATGACTACCACATACCTACATCACACCTCTACATGACTACCACATACCTACATCACACCTCTACATGACTACCACATACCTACATCACACCTCTACATGACTACCACATACCTACATCACACCTCTACATGACTACCACATACCTACATCACACCTCTACATGACTACCACATACCTACATCACACCTCTACATGACTACCACATACCTACACCACACCTCTACATGACTACCACATACCTATATCACACCTCTACATGACTACCACATACCTACACCACACCTCTACATGACTACCACATACCTATATCACACCTCTACATGACTACCACATACCTATATCACACCTCCACATGACTACTACATACCTATATCACACCTCTACATGACTACCACATACCTACACCACACCTCTACATGACTACCACATACCTATATCACACCTCTACATGACTACCACATACCTACATCAAACCTCTACATGACTACTACATACCTATATCACACTTCTACATGACTACCACATACCTACATCACACCTCTACATGACTACCACATACCTATACCACACCTCTACATGACTACCACATACCTATATCACACCTCTACATGACTACCACATACCTATATCACACCTCTACATGACTACCACATACCTATACCACACCTCTACATGACTACCACATACCTATATCACACCTCTACATGACTACCACATACCTATATCACACCTCTACATGACTACCACATACCTACACCACACCTCTACATGACCACCACATACCTACATCACAGCTCTACATGACTACCACATACCTATATCACACCTCTACATGACTACCACATACCTACACCACACCTCTACATGACCACCACATACCTATATCACACCTCTACATGACTACCACATACCTATATCACACCTCTACATGACTACTACATACCTATATCACACCTCTACATGACTACCACATACCTATATCACACCTCTACATGACTACCACATACCTATATCACACCTCTACATGACTACCACATACCTACACCACACCTCTAAATGACCACCACATACCTACATCACACCTCTACATGACTACCACATACCTATACCACACCTCTACATGACTACCACATACCTATACCACACCTCTACATGACTACCACATACCTATACCACACCTCTACATGACTACCACATACCTATATCACACCTCTACATGACTACCACATACCTATATCACACCTCTACATGACCACCACATACCTACATCACACCTCTACATGACTACCACATACCTATATCACACCTCTACATGACTACCACATACCTATATCACACCTCTACATGACTACCACATACCTACATCACACCTCTACATGAATCTCTGAATCTCTGAATCTCTGAATCTCTGAAGCTCTGAGGCTCTGAATCTCTGAAGCTCTGAATCTCTGAATCTCTGAATATCTGAATCTTTGAATCTCTGAATCTCTGAATCTCTAAATCTATGAATCTCTGAATCTCTGAAGCTCTGAAGCTCTGAATCTCTGAAGCTCTGAATCTCTGAAGCTCTGAATCTCTGAAGCTCTGAATCTCTGAATCTCTGAATCTCTGAATTACTGAATCTCTGAATCTTTGAATATCTGAATCTCTGAATCTCTGAATCTCTGAATCTCTGAATCTTTGAATCTCTGAATCTCTGAATATCTGAATCTCTGAATCTTTGAATCTCTGAATCTCTGAATCTCAGAATCTCTGAATCTTTGAATCTCTGAATCTCTGAATCTCTGAATCTCTGAATATCTGAATCTCTGAATCTTTGAATCTCTAAATCTCTGAAGCTCTGAATCTCTGAATCTCTGAATCTCTGAATCTTTGAATCTCTAAATCTCTAAATCTCTGAAGCTCTGAATCTCTGAATCTCAGAATCTCTGAATCTCTGAATCTCTGAAACCCTGAAGCTCTAAATCTCTGAATCTCTGAATATCTGAAGCTCTGAATCTCTGAAGCTCTGAATCTTTGAATCTCTGAATCTCTGAATCTCTGAATCTCTGAATCTCTGAATCTCTGAATCTCTGAAGCTCTGAATCTCTGAATCTCTGAATCTTTGAATCTCTGAATCTCTGAATCTCTGAATCTCTGAATCTCCGAAGCTCTGAATCTCTGAAGCTCTGAATCTCTGAATGTCTGAATCTTTGAATCTCTGAATCTCTGAAACTCTGAAGCTCTGAAACTCTGAGGCTTTGAATCTACATGACTACCACATACCTATATCACACCTCTACATGACTACCACATACCTATATCACACCTCTACATGACTACCACATACCTACATCACACCTCTACATGACTACCACATACCTACATCACACCTCTACATGACTACCACATACCTACATCACACCTCTACATGACTACCACATACCTACATCACACCTCTACATGACTACCACATACCTACACCACACCTCTACATGACTACCACATACCTACACCACACCTCTACATGACTACCACATACCTATATCACACCTCTACATGACTACCACATACCTACACCACACCTCTACATGACTACCACATACCTATATCACACCTCTACATGACTACCACATACCTACACCACACCTCTACATGACTACCACATACCTATATCACACCTCTACATGACTACCACATACCTACACCACACCTCTACATGACTACCACATACCTATATCACACCTCTACATGACTACCACATACCTACACCACATCTCTACATGACTACCACATACCTATATCACACCTCTACATGACTACCACATACCTACATCAAACCTCTACATGACTACTACATACCTATATCACACCTCTACATGACCACCACATACCTACATCACACCTCTACATGACTACCACATACCTATACCACACCTCTACATGACTACCACATACCTACACCACACCTCTACATGACTACCACATACCTATACCACACCTCTACATGACTACCACATACCTATATCACACCTCTACATGACTACCACATACCTATATCACACCTCTACATGACCACCACATACCTATATCACACCTCTACATGACTACCACATACCTATATCACACCTCTACATGACTACGACATACCTACATCACACCTCTACATGAATCTCTGAATCTCTGAATCTCTGAATCTCTGAATATCTGAATCTCTGAATCTCTGAATATCTGAATCTCTGAATCTCTGAAGCTCTGAGGCTCTGAATCTCTGAAGCTCTGAATCTCTGAATCTCTGAATATCTGAATCTTTGAATCTCTGAATCTCTGAATCTCTAAATATATGAATCTCTGAATCTCTGAAGCTCTGAAGCTCTTAATCTCTGAAGCTCTGAATCTCTGAAGCTCTGAATCTCTGAAGCTCTGAATCTCTGAATCTCTGAATCTCTGAATTACTGAATCTCTGAATCTTTGAATATCTGAATCTCTGAATCTCTGAATCTCTGAATCTCTGAATCTTTGAATCTCTGAATCTCTGAATATCTGAATCTCTGAATCTTTGAATCTCTGAATCTCTGAATCTCAGAATCTCTGAATCTTTGAATCTCTGAATCTCTGAATCTCTGAATCTCTGAATATCTGAATCTCTGAATCTTTGAATCTCTAAATCTCTGAAGCTCTGAATCTCTGAATCTCTGAATCTCTGAATCTTTGAATCTCTAAATCTCTAAATCTCTGAAGCTCTGAATCTCTGAATCTCAGAATCTCTGAATCTCTGAATCTCTGAAACCCTGAAGCTCTAAATCTCTGAATCTCTGAATCTCTGAAGCTCTGAATCTCTGAAGCTCTGAATCTCTGAATCTCTGAATATCTCAATCTTTGAATCTCTGAATCTCTGAATCTCTGAATCTTTGAATCTCTAAATCTCTAAATCTCTGAAGCTCTGAATCTCTGAATCTCAGAATCTCTGAATCTCTGAATCTCTGAAACCCTGAAGCTCTAAATCTCTGAATCTCTGAATCTCTGAAGCTCTGAATCTCTAAATCTCTGAAGCTCTGAATCTCTGAAGCTCTGAATCTCTGAAGCTCTGGATCTCTGAATCTCTGAAACTCTGAATCTCTGAATCTCTGAATCGCTGAAGCTCTGAAGCTCTGAAGCTCTGAATATCTGAAGCTCTGAAGCTCTGAAGCTCTGAATCTTTGAATCTCTGAATCTCTGAATATCTGAATCTCTGAATCTTTGAATCTCTGAATCTCTGAATCTCTGAATCTCTGAATCTCTGAATCTCTGAAGCTCTGAAGCTCTGAATCTCTGAATCTTTGAATCTCTGAATCTCTGAATCTCTGAATCTCTGAATCTCCGAAGCTCTGAATCTCTGAAGCTCTGAATCTCTGAATTTCTGAATCTTTGAATCTCTGAATCTCTGAATCTCTGAGGCTTTGAATCTACATGACTACCACATACCTATATCACACCTCTACATGACTACCACATACCTATATCACATCTCTACATGACTACCACATACCTATATCACACCTCTACATGACTACCACATACCTATATCACACCTCTACATGACTACCACATACCTACACCACACCTCTACATGACTACCACATACCTACATCACAGCTCTACATGACTACCACATACCTACATCACACCTCTACATGACTACCACATACCTACACCACACCTCTACATGACTACCACATACCTATATCACACCTCTACATGACTACCACATACCTATATCACACCTCTACATGACTACCACATACCTACACCACACCTCTACATGACTACCACATACCTACACCACACCTCTACATGACTACTACATACCTATATCACACCTCTACATGACTACCACATACCTACACCACATCTCTACATGACTACCACATACCTACATCACAGCTCTACATGACTACCACATACCTACATCACACCTCTACATGACTACCACATACCTACACCACACCTCTACATGACTACCACATACCTACACCACATCTCTACATGACTACCACATACCTACATCACAGCTCTACATGACTACCACATACCTACATCACACCTCTACATGACTACCACATACCTACACCACACCTCTACATGACTACCACATACCTACACCACACCTCTACATGACTACCACATACCTATATCACACCTCTACATGACTACCACATACCTACATCACACCTCTACATGACTACCACATACCTACATCACAGCTCTACATGACTACCACATACCTACATCACAGCTCTACATGACTACCACATACCTACATCACACCTCTACATGACTACCACATACCTACATCACAGCTCTACATGACTACCACATACCTACATCACAGCTCTACATGACTACCACATACCTACATCACATCTCTACATGACTACCACATACCTACATCACACCTCTACATGACTACCACATACCTACATCACACCTCTACATGACTACCACATACCTACATCACAGCTCTACATGACTACCACATACCTACATCACAGCTCTACATGACTACCACATACCTACATCACATCTCTACATGACTACCACATACCTACATCACACCTCTACATGACTACCACATACCTACATCACACCTCTACATGACTACTACATACCTACAACACAACGCTACACTCTACTTACACACCTACAACACAGCCCTACACTCTTCTTACACACCTACAACACAGCCCTACACTCTTCTTACACACCTACAACACAGCCCTACACTCTACTTACACACCTACAACGCATCCCTACACTCTACTTACACACCTACAACACAGCCCTACACTCTACTTACACACCTACAACACAGTCCAACACTCGACTTACACACCTACAACACAGCCCTACACTCTTCTTACACACCTACAACACAGCCCTACACTCTACTTACACACCTACAACACAGCCCAACACTCTACTTACACACCTACAACACAGCCCTACACTCTACTTACACACCTACAACACAGCCCTACACTCTACTTGCACACCTACAACACAGCCCTACACTCTACTTACTCACCTACAACACAGCCCTACACTCTACTTACACACCTACAACACAGTCCAACACTCGACTTACACACCTACAACACAGCCCTACACTCTTCTTACACACCTACAACACAGCCCTACACTCTACTTACTCACCTACAACACAGCCCTACACTCTTCTTACACACCTACAACACAGCCCTACACTCTACTTACACACCTACAACACAGCCCAACACTCTACTTACACACCTACAACACAGCCCTACACTCTACTTACACACCTACAACACAGCCCTACACTCTACTTGCACACCTACAACACAGCCCTACACTCTACTTACTCACCTACAACACAGCCCTACACTCTTCTTACACACCTACAACGCAGCCCTACACTCTACAACTACAACACAGTCGCACAGTCTACTTGCACACCTACAACATACCCTACACACCTCTTGTATACTTACATGGCCCTATACCTCTCGATCACACCTACAGCACACCGCTTACAACAACCTCTGCACGACCTTTATGTACCTGCGTGCAACACACCTCAACACTCGTCCTGCACACCTACAAGAACCCGTCAAATCTTCACACACCTACAACACACCCACACACTCCTCCCACACCCCAAGAACGTCACCTCCGACTAATCTTCAACCCCTCTCCTCCCTACAACACGACTCCTGACTCCTACTACACATTTTCTACACCCCTCTACACTCCTCTCTCTCTCTCTTTTAAAGCCAACTCATTTCCTACCTATCTACAACTAGCCTCTACATGCATCCCACACAACTCCGTCACACTTCTCAAATACACCTGAAACACCCTCCTTACACACTTTATATGTACTTATCAACACACATTTACACTTCTTCCTACACCATCAACACCCATAAAATACTGCTGAAGGAGACATAACGGAGCATCACTCAGAAAGAAATTCACTTAATATTTTTACTTGGGATTTAAAAAAATTGCTTTGTTTGCAAATGAATTAAATATTATTATTAGATATTAAATATTAATTTAGATATTTGATATATTTTAACTCACCAGCATCTTGATAATTTAATCTGAAAATTTTCGTGTGATATTAGATGTTCACAAACTCTCATTGTACTGTTTTAATTATCTAATGTGCAATATTTTTCTTATTGTTATTGTTACTAGGGTTGTCACTTAAAAAATATCATGAGAGTAACTGTGATATATTCACTGAGTCATGTAAATTGATGTTGTGAAGACCAGTCATCAGTGATGTGCTTGCAGACATCACCCAGCAAGGATCAACAATACTTGTTCCACCGAGCAGTGTTCCGTCATGATATATATAACGAGCCTGAAGATAAATACATAGAGATGACCTTGACACAGCGCATCTCTCTCATAGGTCAGTAAGGATGATTGTTATAGAAGGTATTGTTCATTACTATATCTGGATGACCTTCACATACTGCATATCTAACATAGATCACTATATAGAACACTTACATAGAGGATATATCTCACTTGTTTTTACATGTTAGTCCAGATGACCATCACTGAATACTTAAGTCAGTCCTGATGACTCACATGTATAGGTGAGTCCAGATGACTCAGACTTACATCACTGATACGTCAGTCATGATGACACTCTCTCATACGTCAGTCATGATAACTCTCACATGTGTAACTCATGTGTTAGAACACTCTCTCATACGTCAGTCATGATAACTCTCACATGAGCATCTCATGTGTTAGAACACTCTCTCATACGTCAGTCATGATAACTCTCACATGAACATCTCATGTGTTAGAACACTCTCTCATACGTCAGTCATGATAACTCTCACATGAGCATCTCATGTGTTAAAACACTCTCTCATACGTCAGTCATGATAACTCTCACATGAGCATCTCATGTGTTAAAACACTCTCTCATACGTCAGTCATGATAACTCTCACATGTGTAACTAATGTGTTAGAGCACTCTCTCATACGTCAGTCATGATAACTCTCACATGTGTAACTAATGTGTTAGAACACTCTCTCATACGTCAGTCATGATAACTCTCACATGTGTAACTAATGTGTTAGAGCACTCTCTCATACGTCAGTCATGATAACTCTCACATGTGTAACTAATGTGTTAGAACACTCTCTCATACGTCAGTCACGATAACTCTCACATGTGTAACTAATGTGTTAGAACACTCTCTCATACGTCAGTCATGATAACTCTCACATGTGTAACTAATGTGTTAGAACACTCTCTCATACGACAGTCATGATAACTCTCACATGAACATCTCATGTGTTAGAATACTCTCTCATACGTCAGTCATGATAACTCTCACATGAGCATCTCATGTGTTAAAACACTCTCTCATACGTCAGTCATGATAACTCTCACATTAGCATCTCATGTGTTAAAACACTCTCTCATACGTCAGTCATGATAACTCTCACATGTGTAACTAATGTGTTAGAACACTCTCTCATACGTCAGTCATGATAACTCTCACATGTGTAACTCATGTGTTAAAACACTCTCTCATACGTCAGTCATGATAACTCTCACATGTGTAACTAATGTGTTAAAACACTCTCTCATACGTCAGTCATGATAACTCTCACATGAGCATCTCATGTGTTAAAACACTCTCTCATACGTCAGTCATGATAACTCTCACATGAACATCTCATGTGTTAAAACACTCTCTCATACGTCAGTCATGATAACTCTCACATGTGTAACTAATGTGTTAAAACACTCTCTCATACGTCAGTCATGATAACTCTCACATGAGCATCTCATGTGTTAAAACACTCTCTCATACGTCAGTCATGATAACTCTCACATGAACATCTCATGTGTTAAAACAGGTGAACCACAAACAATGCATCTCTCTCACACCCAACATCTCTCGTATAATTATTAATGCAGATGACCCTCAAACTGTTTATTTCTTCTGTTAGTTCAAAATGACTACAACACTAATGGTATATCCGGGTGATTCACACAGGACATCTCTCATTGATAAGATCAAATAACTCACACAGTGTATGTCACTCAACACACATAAATCACTCGTACATAACTTGTGGAGAACTGTCCCTCTTACGTGTGTAGATAACTGACTGTAAATTAGAGCCGTCTACATCACCAAGAATATACGATCTTCCCATTAATTATGAACATGATTTATTTCCTTCACAATGGTTCTGTCAAATCAAGGATACAGGACACTGGCTACTTGTACAAACTATATTATGGATTGCACTTCAGTTAACTATTGACTTAGTAGTCAGAAGGTACCTTGGTATTAGTTAACTATTGACCTAGTAGTCAGAAGGTACCTTGGTATTAGTTAACTATTGACCTAGTAGTCAGAAGGTACCTTGGTATTAGTTAACTATTGACCTAGTAGTCAGAAGGTACCTTGGTATTAGTTAACTATTGACTTAGTAGCCAGAAGGTACATTGGTATTAGTTAACTATTGACCTAGAAGTCAGAAAAAAACATTGGCATTAGTTAACTATTGACCTAGTAGTCAGAAAGTACTTTGGTATTAGTTAACTATTGACCTAGTAGTCAGAAGGTACCTTGGTATTAGTTAACTATTGACTTAGTAGTCAGAAGGTACCTTGGTATTAGTTAACTATTGACCTAGTAGTCAGAAGGTACCTTGGTATTAGTTAACTATTGACTTAGTAGTAAGAAGGTACATTGGTATTAGTTAAATATTGACCTAGAAGACAGAAGGTACCTTTCCATTAGTTAACTATTGACCTAGTACTCAGAAAGTACTTTGGTATTAGTTAACTATAGACCTAGCAGTCAGAAGGTACCATGGCATTAGTTAACTACTGACCTAGAAGTCAGAAGGCACCTTGTTATTAGTTAACTATTGACTTAGTAGTCAGAAGGTACCTTGGTATTAGTTAACTATTGACCTAGTAGTCAGAAAGTACCTTGATATTAGTTAACTATTGACCTAGCAGTCAGAAGGTACCTTGGTATTAGTTAACTATTCACCTAGCAGTCAAAAGGTACCTCGGCATTAGTTAACTATTGACCTAGTAGTCAGAAGATACCATGGTATTAGTTAACTATTGAACTAGCAGTCACAAGGTACCTTGGTATTAGTTAACTATTGACCTAGCAGTCAGAAGGTACCTTGGCATTAGATAACTATTGATCTAACAGTCAGAAGGTACCGTGGTATTAGTTAACTATTGACTTACTAGTCAGAAGGTAACTTGGTATTAGTTAACTATTGACCTAGCAGTTAGAAGGTGCGATGGTATTAGTTAACTACTGACCTAGCAGTCAGTCGGTACCTTGGTATTAGTTAACTATTGACCTATTAGTCAGAAGGTACCTTTGTGTTAGTTAACTATTGAACTAGCAGTCAGAAGGTACCTTGGTATTGGTTAACTATTGACTTAGCAGTCAGAAGGTACCTTGGTATTAGTTAACTATTGATCTAGCAGTCAGAAGGTACGGTGGTATTAGTTAACTATTGACTTAGTAGTCAGAAGGTACCTTGGTATTAGTTAACTATTGACCTAGTAGTCAGAAGGTACATTGGTATTAGTTAACTATTGACCTAGTAGTCAGAAGGTACCTTTCCTTTAGTTAATTATTGACCTAGTAGTCAGAAAGCACTTTGGTATTAGTTAACTATTGACCTATCAGTCAGAAGGTACTATTGTATTAGTTAACTATTGACTTAGTAGTCAGAAGGTACCTTGGTTTTAGTTAACTATTAACTTAGTAGTCAGGAGGTACCTTGGTATTAGTTAACTATTGACCTAGTAGTCAGAAAGTACCTTGATATTAGTTAACTATTGACCTAGTAGTCAGAAGGTACTTTGATATTAGTTAACTATTGAACTATCAGTCAGAAAGTACCTTGGTATTAGTTAACTATTGACCTAACAGTCAGAAGGTACCTTGGTATTAGTTAACTACTGACCTAGCAGTCAGAAGGTACCTTGGTGTTAATTAACTATTGACCTAGTAGCCAGAAGGTACCATGGTATTAGTTAACTATTGACATAGCAGTCTGAAGATACAATGGTATTAGTTAATTATTGACATAGTAGTCAGAAAGTACCTTGGTATTAGTTAATTATTGACCTAGTAGTCAGAAGGTACCTTGGTATTAGTTAACTATTGACTTAGTAGTAAGAAGGTACATTGGTATTAGTTAACTATTGACCTAGAAGTCAGAAGGTACCTTTCCATTAGTTAACTATTGACCTAGTACTCAGAAAGTACTTTGGTATTCGTTAACTATTGACCTAGCAGTCAGAAGGTACCATGGCATTAGTTAACTATTGACCTAGAAGTCAGAAGGCACCTTGTTATTAGTTAACTATTGACTTAGTAGTCAGAAGGTACCTTGGTATTAGTTAACTATTGACCTAGTAGTCAGAAAGTACCTTGATATTAGTTAACTATTGAATTAGCAGTCAGAAGGTACCTTGGTATTAGTTAACTATTCACCTAGCAGTCAGAAGGTACCTCGGCATTAGTTAAGTATTGACCTAGTAGTCAGAAGGTACCATGGTATTAGTTAACTATTGAACTAGCAGTCAGAAGGTACCTTGGCATTAGATAACTATTGATCTAGCAGTCAGAAGGTACCGTGGTATTAGTTAACTATTGACTTAGTAGTCAGAAGGTAACTTGGTATTAGTTAACTATTGACCTAGCAGTTAGAAGGTGCGATGGTATTAGTTAACTACTGACCTAGCAGTCAGTCTGTACCTTGGAATTAGTTAACTACTGACCTATTAGTCAGAAGGTACCTTGGTATTAGTTAACTACTGACCTAGCAGTCAGAAGGTACCTTGGTGTTAGTTAACTATTGACCTAGTAGCCAGAAGGTACCTTGGTATTAGTTAACTATTGACATAGCAGTCTGAAGATACAATGGTATTAGTTAATTATTGACATAGTAGTCAGAAAGTACCTTGGTATTAGTTAACTATTGACCTAGTAGTCAGAAGGTACCTTGGTATTAATTAACTATTGACTTAGTAGTCAAAGGTACCTTGGTATTAGTTAACTATGGACCTAATAGTCAGAAAGTGCCTTGATATTAGTTAAGTATTGACCTAGCAGTCAGAATGTACCTTGGTATTAGTTAACTATTGAACTAGCAGTCAGAAGATACCTTGGTATTAGTTAACTATTGACCTAGTAGTCAGAAGGTACCTTGGTATTAGTTAACTATTGACCTAGTAGTCAGAAGGTACCTTGGTATTAGTTAACTATTGACTTAGTAGTCAGAAGGTACATTGGTATTAGTTAACTATTGACCTAGAAGTCAGAAAGTACTTTGGTATTAGTTAACTATTGACCTAGTAGTCAGAAGGTACCTTGGTATTAGTTAACTATTGACTTAGTAGTCAGAAGGTACCTTGGTATTAGTTAACTATTGACCTAGTAGTCAGAAGGTACCTTGGTATTAGTTAACTATTGACTTAGTAGTAAGAAGGTATATTGGTATTAGTTAACTATTGACCTAGAAGTCAGAAGGTACCTTTCCATTAGTTAACTATTGACCTAGTACTCAGAAAGTACTTTGGTATTAGTTAACTATTGACCTAGCAGTCAGAAGGTACCATGGCATTAGTTAACTATTGACCTAGAAGTCAGAAGGCACCTTGTTATTAGTTAACTATTGACTTAGTAGTCAGAAGGTACCTTGGTATTAGTTAACTATTGACCTAGTAGTCAGAAAATACCTTGATATTAGTTAACTATTGACCTAGCAGTCAGAAGGTACCTTGGTATTAGTTAACTATTCACCTAGCAGTCAGAAGGTACCTCGGCATTAGTTAACTATTGACCTAGTAGTCAGAAGGTACCATGGTATTAGTTAACTATTGAACTAGCAGTCACAAGGTACCTTGGTATTAGTTAACTATTGACCTAGCAGTCAGAAGGTACCTTGGCATTAGATAACTATTGATCTAGCAGTCAGAAGGTACCGTGGTATTAGTTAACTATTGACTTAGTAGTCAGAAGGTAACTTGGTATTAGTTAACTATTGACCTAGCAGTTAGAAGGTGCGATGGTATTAGTTAACTACTGACCTAGCAGTCAGTCGGTACCTTGGTATTAGTTAACTATTGACCTATTAGTCAGAAGGTACCTTGGTGTTAGTTAACTATTGAACTAGCAGTCAGAAGGTACCTTGGTATTGGTTAACTATTGACCTAGCAGTCAGAAGGTACCTTGGTATTAGTTAACTATTGATCTAGCAGTCAGAAGGTACGGTGGTATTAGTTAACTATTGAATTAGTAGTCAGAAGGTACCTTGGTATTAGTTAACTATTGACCTAGTAGTCAGAAGGTACCTTGGTATTAGTTAACTATTGACTTAGTAGTCAGAAGGTACCTTCGTATTAGTTAACTATTGACCTAGTAGTCAGAAGGTACCTTTCCATTAGTTAACTATTGACCTAGTAGTCAGAAAGCACTTTGGTATTAGTTAACTATTGACCTAGCAGTCAGAAGGTACTATTGTATTAGTTAACTATTGACTTAGTAGTCAGAAGGTACCTTGGTTTTAGTTAACTATTAACTTAGTAGTCAGGAGGTACCTTGGTATTAGTTAACTATTGACCTAGTAGTCAGAAAGTACCTTGATATTAGTTAACTATTGACCTAGTAGTCAGAAGGTACTTTGATATTAGTTAACTATTGAACTATCAGTCAGAAAGTACCTTGGTATTAGTTAACTATTGACCTAACAGTCAGAAGGTACCTTGGTATTAGTTAACTACTGACCTAGCAGTCAGAAGGTACCTTGGTGTTAGTTAACTATTGACCTAGTAGCCAGAAGGTACCTTGGTATTAGTTAACTATTGACATAGCAGTCTGAAGATACAATGGTATTAGTTAATTATTGACATAGTAGTCAGAAAGTACCTTGGTATTAGTTAACTATTGACCTAGTAATCAGAAGGTACCTTGGTATTAATTAACTATTGACTTAGTAGTCAAAGGTACCTTGGTATTAGTTAACTATGGACCTAATAGTCAGAAAGTGCCTTGATATTAGTTAAGTATTGACCTAGCAGTCAGAATGTACCTTGGTATTAGTTAACTATTGAACTAGCAGTCAGAAGATACCTTGGTATTTGTTAACTATTGACCTAGTAGTCAGAAAGTACTTTGGTATTAGTTAACTATTGACCTAGAAGTCAGAAGGTGCCATGGTATTAGTTAACTATTGACCTAACACTCAGAAGGTACATTGGTATTAGTTAACTACTGACCTAGTAGTCAGAAGGTACCTTGGTATTAGTTAACTATTGACCTAGTAGTCAGAAGGTACCTTGGTATTAGTTAACTATTGACCTAGCATGTAGAAGGTGCGATGATATTAGTTAACTAATGACCTAGAAGTCAGAAGGTACCTTGGATTAGTTAACTATTGACCTAGTAGTCAGAAGATACCTTGGTATTAGTTAACTGTTGAACTATAAGTCAGAAGGTACCTTGATATTAGTTAACTATTGACCTAACAGTCAGAATGTACCATGGTATTAGTTAACTATTGACCTAGCAGTATGAAGGTGCCTTGGTATTAGTTAATTATTGACCTAGTAGTCAGAAGGTACCTTGGTATTAGTTAACTATTGACCTAGTAGTCAGAAGGTACCTTGGTAATAGTTAACTATTGACCTAGCAGTTAGAAGGTGCGATGGTATTAGTTAACTATTGACCTAGCAGTCACAAGGTACCTTGGTATTAGTTAATTATTGAACTAGAAGTCAGAAGGTACCTTTGTATTAGTTAACTATTGACCTAGCAGTCAGATGGTACCTTGATATTAGTTGACTATTGACCTACCAGTCAGAAGGAACCTTGGTATTAGTTAATTATTGACCTAGCAGTCAGAAGGTACCTTGGTATTAGTTAATTATTGACCTACCAGTCAGAAGGTACCTTGGTATTAGTTAATTATTGACCTAGCAGTCAGAAGGTACCTTGGTATTAATTGACTATTGACCTACCAGTCAGAAGGTACCTTGGTATTAGTTAACTATTGATCTAACAGTCAGAAGGTACCTCGGTATTAGTTAACTATTGACCTAGCAGTCAGAAGGTACCTTGGTATTAATTAACTATTGACCTAGCAGTCAGAAGGTACCTTGGTGTTAGTTTACTATTGACCTAGCAATCAGAAGGTACCTTGGAATTAGCTAACTATTGACCTAGCAATCAGAAGGTACCTTAGTATTAGTTAACTATTGTGGATATCATCATACAGAGTGTTAAAACACCTTCTACGGGATGACTTTGTAAAGAGCAAAGCTGGGACAGCAGCTCATCACCCTCTGCTCCTCATAATTATGTACCATGCTTCACTCATCATGCTGTTAACATTTAAATGCTGCACTCTGTTTAAATGGTATACTACTGTAAACATCACACTTTCCATGGTACCATTATCTGCTCATTCATCATGCTATATTACTGTTAAAACTGTACACAACCTCGGTCATAATGTTTCACTCTTTTAAATACAGAACTCTGTCTAATGTAATTATTCTTTTAACATTATATTCTGCCTCAGTTATTTCGTATATTCCTCTTATTTCTCATAACAGTGCACTCTGCTTCACTGTTCATGTTACATTACAGTATATTACAGTATATTGCATTATATTACAGTATATTACAGCATATTACAGTATATTACAGTATATTGCCTCACTTATTATGCTGTATTACAGAATATTACAGTATACTGCCTCACTTATCATGCTGTATTACAGTATATTACAGTATACTGCCTCACTGTGTATCCCTGAAGAGACAGATTGATTTTTAGTTTATTTTTTCTAGCTCAAAATTCTCAATTTTATTTTGATCATAGTTCGAGAGGAGATCATGTAATCGGCTTTATGTGTTCAACTTGTGTGTACGATAACCATGACCACATTCTTGGAAAATTGTCGCGTACACGTGTACTGTGACCAGAGTTGTTCAACCTGCTACCATCCACATGGAATGGCTCAGATGACATCCAAAACTGTCAGAGGCGTTGTTGCAAAAATCTCAAAGATTTGCGTAAAAATTCGACAGAGAAGGAGAGTGAAATTTAAATGTTCAGTTACGACTATTTAATGTAAAATAGCGAGATTCTTGTTCCCGTTACATCACATTAAATATTTTTTTTCATTTACCTCTGAACGGTTTAAATATTTCATGGCTGCTGCGCCTAAGAGGCTGGACAGTATCAGCCAGGTATCATGGCTGATGCATCTTAGAGCCAGGACAGTATCAATCAAGTGTCATGGATGCTGCATCCTAGAGCCAGAACAGCATCAGTTAAGTATCATGGATGCTGCATATTAGAGGCAGGACAGTATCAGTCAAGTATCATGGATGCTGCATCTCAGAGCCAGGACAGTATCAGTCAAGTATCATGGCTGCTGCATCTTAGAGCCAGGACAGCATCAGTCAAGTATCATGGATGCTGCATCTTAGAGCTAGGACAGTATCAGGCAAGTATCATGGATGCTGCATCTGAGAGCCAGGGCAGTATTAGTCAAGTATCATGGCTCATGCATCTTAGAGCTAGGACAGTATCAGGCAAGTATCATGGCTGCTGCGTCTTAGAGCCAGGACAGTATCAGTCAAGTAACATGGCTGATGCATCTTAGAGCCAGGACAGTATCAATCAAGTATCATGGCTGATGCATCTTAGAGCCAGGACAGTATCAGTCAAGTAACATGGCTGATGCATCTTAGAGCCAGGACAGTATCAGTCAAGTATCATGGCTGATGCATCTTAGAGCTAGGACAGTATCAGGCTAGTGTCATGGATGCTGCATCTGAAAGCCAGGTCAGTATCAATCAAGTGTCATGGTTGCTGCCTCTTAGAGCCAGTACAGTATCAGTCAAGTATCATGGCTGATGCATCTTAGAGCCAGGACAGTATCAGTCAAGTATCATGGATGCTGCATCTTAGAGCCAGTACAGTATCAGCCAAGTATCATGGCTGATGCATCTTAGAGCCAGGACAGTATCAGGCAAGTATCATGGATGCTGCATCTTAGAGCCAGTACAGTATCAGTCAAGTATCATGGCGGATGCATCTTAGAGCTAGGACAGTATCAGGCAAGTATCATGGATGCTGCATCTTAGAGCTAGGACAGTATCAGGCAAGTATCATGGATGCTGCATCTTAGAACCAGGACAGTATCAGTCAAGTATCATGGATGCTGCATCTTAGAACCAGGACAGTATCAGTCAAGTATCATGGATGCTGCATCTTAGAACCAGGACAGTATCAGTCAAGTATCATGGATGATGCATCTTAGAGCCAGGACAGTATCAGTCAAGTATCATGGATGATGCATCTTAGAGCCAGGACAGTATCAGTTAAGTATCATGGATGATGCATCTTAGAGCCAGGACAGTATCAGTCAAGTATCATGGATGATGCATCTTAGAGCCAGGACAGTATCAGTCAAGTATCATGGCTGATGCATCTTAGAGCCAGGACAGTATCAGTCAAGTATCATGACTGATTCATCTTAGAACCAGGACAGTATCAATCAAGTATCATGGATGATGCATCTTAGAGCCAGGACAGTATCAGTTAAGTATCATGGATGATGCATCTTAGAGCCAGGACAGTATCAGTCAAGTATTATGGATGATGCATCTTAGAGCCAGGACAGTATCAGTCAAGTATCATGGCTGATGCATCTTAGAGCCAGGACAGTATCAGTCAAGTATCATGGATGGTGCATCTTAGAACCAGGACAGTATCAATCAAGTATCATGGCTGCTGCATCTTAGAGTTAGGACAGTATCAGTTAAGTTTCGTTTACCTGTTGGCAAATTTATTGATGTAAAGTTGTAAAAAACTTGGAATCATTGGAATCTGTGCAGTAACCATAGAACGACTTTCCTGATTGTCCTGGTAGACAATCAGGGAACATTGTTTACTTACACCTGCTCTCCCTGTTCACCTAGCAGTAAGTAGGTACCCGGGTGTTAGTCGAGTGGTGTGGGTGGCATCCTGGGGGACAAGACTGAAAGACCACAATGGAAATAAGCCAGACAGTCCTCGATGACGCACTGACTGTCTAGGGGTATCCTATGTGGCTAACCCTCCTGGTTAAAAATCCGGACACAATCTCATCTGATCTTACTGTTTGTGGACTTAATTAAAACACAGCTTTTCACTCACAGTCATCTGTTTCAATTTCAATTTGCAACTTTTATTAAGCAAACTGTGCCACATATACCTTAAAAATGCATGTTCAGATCAGCTTCAAACCCTTAACGTTGCCATATTTTGAAAACAAGTATTTTGTAATAATTTTGTGCTGTGTGGGTCATATTTTTTTCAAATTGTATCGAATTCGATATTAATATAAACATTATTATTAAATATTTTTTCTTACAAGATTTTAGAGAATTTCAGATATGACATAAACATAACAACATTTGCGGTCTTAATGTTTATAAATTTATTTTATGGAACACTCTTATCAACATTTTTACTTTGCTACTCGTTAACGTATCTTGCGCAAGATTCATAGGCCTATTTGCATGCTGTGACTCCCTGTGTACAATGGTACATAGACAATTCTCAAATTTTATTTCTGTGTGATAGGCACGGAAAGTCTCCCTTGATCGCCATTAAAGTTTGAACTCTCTCGTATCCTCCTCAGATGGGTGTTATATTTAATCTAGAAATCGTAGGCCTTATTGTATTATTAGGCCTTGATGCTGGTGAAGGGTTTTTGATCCAAGGAACTGGGGTTATTCTCCTCTTCCTTGGATGGGACTTAAATGTCTCCCATTCCACAGGCGCTATTCAATTTGTGGTTCACATGTAGAATATTAATTACAATTTGTGGTTCACATGTAGGATATTAATTATAATTTGTGGTTCACATGTAGAATATTAATTATAATTTGTGGTTCACATGTAGAATATTAATTACAATTTGTGGTTCACATGTAGGATATTAATTATAATTTGTGGTTCACATGTAGAATATTAATTACAATTTGTGGTTCACATGTAGAATATTAATTATAATTTGTGGTTCACATGTAGAATATTAATTATAATTTGTGGTTCACATGTAGAATATTAATTATAATTTGTGGTTCACATGTAGAATATTAATTATAATTTGTGGTTCACATGTAGAATATTAATTACAATTTGTGGTTCACATGTAGGATATTAATTATAATTTGTGGTTCACATGTAGGATATTAATTATAATTTGTGGTTCACATGTAGGATATTAATTATAATTTGTGGTTCACATGTAGGATATTAATTATAATTTGTGGTTCACATGTAGAATATTAATTACAATTTATGGTTTATATATAAAATATTAACTACAAAGAAGGCCACAAGCAGGCCTAGGCCATTTCAGGCAGACTAATACTAATTCTTACTCTATATTGACACAGGTTATGGATCATACTGATATTAAAGTTAGGTAACTGCAGTGATTAAAAACACAATAGTATGGTAGTTCAAAACATTTAAGAATATAATAATTTGTAAATTAGTAATGAGTATGGTTTTGTCTTGGAATGATGCACAGTTTCTGTTAGAGCTCTTATATTGGAGTATTTCAGGTAAACTTATGGCTAATTTAAGATATATTAGACAATGGCTATATTCAGAATGTTATGTTTACAGTTATTTGTATGATTGTAAATGATTAATATTTGAGAATCATGTATAGCATCAATGTTATTTTATATTATTTTATATCTTATGCATCAAATGACATGGATGGAATTTTTTGAAGGTTTGGGCTGTGTAGGAAGAAAATACATGATTTTTTTTTTTTTTGTCAGTTCTGAGGTTTTATTGTTGATGTTTTGTTGTTACAGAAAATAATCTTTCATGCTGTCTCTTATTAATAGTGTATTTTGCCTCAGACATTTTCTTGCACAGCGTCTTCTCTCAGACATTAAGTTTTAGAGGTACATGTCTCAGACATTAAGTTTTAGAGGTACATGTCTCAGACATTAAGTTTTAGAGGTACATGTCTCAGACATTAAGTTTTAGAGGTACATGTCTCAGACATTAAGTTTTAGAGGTACATGTCTCAGACATTAAGTTTTAGAGGTACATGTCTCAGACATTAAGTTTTAGAGGTACATGTCTCAGACATTAAGTTTTAGAGGTACATGTCTCAGACATTAAGTTTTAGAGGTACATGTCTCAGACATGCACTTTTAGAGGTACATGTCTCAGACATGTACCTCGAAAACTGTAATCTGGCCAACCATCATGCTTCACTTCTCTTATTACCATATTCAGCCCAAAGAATAATGCCAAAGGTATCATGCTATATTCTTCATTATATCATATATTAGTAGGAACATTACCATCATCCTACACTCATCATACATAGTCAAGACCCTTTTCTATGTTCCGCTTTATTCCGAACTCTGCCTCATTCATCATGCTGTACTGTGCTTAATACTGCGTCTGTCATCAGACTGTATTCCTTTAAACAACTCTGCATCAGTCTAGTGTTACAGTGTTTTTAAAAGTTTATTTTTCTTCAGTCGTCAATTTATTCTCTTCTAAGTATTGTGTTCTGCTTAAATTATCATGCTGTTCTCTTCTGAGTTCTGCTTAAATTATCATGCTGTTCTCTTCTGAGTTCTGCTTAAATTATCATGCTGTTCTCTTCTGAGTTCTGCTTAAATTATCATGCTGTTCTCTTCTGAGTTCTGCTTAAATTATCATGCTGTTCTCTTCTGAGTTCTGCTTAAATTATCATGCTGTTCTCTTCTGAGTTCTGCTTAAATTATCATGCTGTTCTCTTCTGAGTTCTGCTTAAATTATCATGCTGTTCTCTTCTGAGTTCTGCTTAAATTATCATGCTGTTCTCTTCTGAGTTCTGCTTAAATTATCATGCTGTTCTCTTCTGAGTTCTGCTTAAATTATCATGCTGTTCTCTTCTGAGTTCTGCTTAAATTATCATGCTGTTCTCTTCTGAGTTCTGCTTAAATTATCATGCTGTTCTCTTCTGAGTTCTGCTTAAATTATCATGCTGTTCTCTTCTGAGTTCTGCTTAAATTATCATGCTGTTCTCTTCTGAGTTCTGCTTAAATTATCATGCTGTTCTCTTCTGAGTTCTGCTTAAATTATCATGCTGTTCTCTTCTGAGTTCTGCTTAAATTATCATGCTGTTCTCTTCTGAGTTCTGCTTAAATTATCATGCTGTTCTCTTCTGAGTTCTGCTTAAATTATCATGCTGTTCTCTTCTGAGTTCTGCTTAAATTATCATGCTGTTCTCTTCTGAGTTCTGCTTAAATTATCATGCTGTTCTCTTCTGAGTTCTGCTTAAATTATCATGCTGTTCTCTTCTGAGTTCTGCTTAAATTATCATGCTGTTCTCTTCTGAGTTCTGCTTAAATTATCATGCTGTTCTCTTCTGAGTTCTGCTTAAATTATCATGCTGTTCTCTTCTGAGTTCTGCTTAAATTATCATGCTGTTCTCTTCTGAGTTCTGCTTCAGTTATCATGTTATATTCCTGTAAATACCGTCAGCATCTAATATTTATCTTAATTCCATATTTCTTACATTAAGATCTTTCTCTGCTTTATTCATGACAACATTTTCATTATTTTTTATATTCCATCTTAATCATCATGTTAAACTCGTCTTAATACGAAATTGAGCCTCAGAAATCATGCTATACTCGTAATATTATGTACTGACCCACTCATCATGACACAGTCATCAGTCCGACATAAGTCGGACCGATGTGTATCGTTCCAGTAACGGTATTGTGCCTTTTTTGTTATTTCCAGTCTTCACAATACAGTACTGTAACACTGTTATTGTCAAATATTCCTAATAACATTGTACTCAGCCTCATTCATCATTTTATTCTCCTTTATATAATGCATTCACTTCACTATTATTATTGTTATTTTTATTTTAACTGGTATCACTTTTCTGTTTATTAGGTTGCATAAATTTTCCTGTAAGTGACTAATATATATAATTGTTGGTTGCAGTAGCTGGCCAAGCAACATTAACTCTTCAAGACGTTTATGCTAAATCAGGTGAGAACACAACGGTATGATGGTTTGCTATTTAGTATTATGAGTAAATAAATTTCTGATTAGCTCAGTTATTAAGTTTATGTTTAAATTAAATTACGTAAACTAGTATATAAAAAATAACTGAGTCAAATACTTAGATAATACAAGAATGATCACTGATCACATGTACACTAAGACCTGTAAATATGATATGGCAAGAGTTTTCTTAGACACACAACAGAAATTATGTGAATATACTATGAGGACGACTCACGAAATCTTAATAACAAGAAGGCAAACAAACCATACCACGGGTGGGGTTTGAACCCGCGGCCAGAGAGTCTCAAAACTCCAGACCGTCGTGTTAGCCACTGGACCAGCTATGAGGATATTTATTTTACCTGGATTGAATCAAGATTCATTGTGGTAAGAAAGTTATTTATCTCAGACTGACACTGTTAAATATGAGAGACAATGAAGGCTACTATTGTCTAGGATAATTTGATACTGAGATAAAACTGCCCAAACAATGAAGTAACAGGAATAGAGTCTAGACAGACACAAACATTATAGTTCAACTGGTGGGACAACATAAATAAATAGTTGTGGGGAAGAGAAAACAGAATAAAATGACGCACATCAGAGTTTCAAAATGCTTTGACTCGAAGCTTAAAAAATCCCACATAATTGGCAGTGTCCTAGATACATCTGTCAACAACCATACATCTGTCTAGATACATCTGTCAACTTTTCAGTGTTGATGTCTGATTTAGACGTTGATGGATGACTAGTGTGGAAAATTAAAATTACCTGGATGAACCTTATAAGATACATACCAGTAATTGGCAACAAAGATAATTATTCCTTATAAAGTGTTATAGAGACATGTGGGAATTTTGAAACACTCTAGGTCGCCAGAAAATGTCACCCTTCGAATACCTACTACTCTCATACTTCCACAAGTCACTCTGGATCTATATTAACTTCAAATTAAATACATCATCAGTAATTCTGGTAAAGTATTAATATAAATTATATAAACTGTATGTTAAACTGAGTTAATGAATACATATACACATTTATATATGAGAAGGGGAATTTATATTAATAACACTCATCAATTTGTCTGGAGATTACTTGGTGTGTCATCCACTACCAACTGCCGAGATATGAGGAAACTGCTGGCCAGAATTTCAATATATAAAACATTACTTATCTGGGGAAAGATGGTGTAATTCTTATCCCTTTTCCTGCCCAGTCGTTGGTTTCTCATATTCTGTAGGACTGTAACACCGACAATTTCTGATCCTACTTCAGAGGTTTCAACCACATATAACCTCCAGAGCTACGAGATATTCTTCCCGTTTCACTAACTCTTGTTTTGCCCAGTTCAAAACATGGCGTCTCTCCCCAAGCGATGCCAACCCTCTCGCTGGTTCCTTTTTTTATTTACAAACTAATTTTTATTAACTACAATGTATTTCACTAAATTACATGCAAAAATACACTATGTTTCGGAAAATATATAATATTTTCCATAACTGATCTTCATTCTGCAGTATGTGATGGAGACATGCACGGCCTGACAACAATTACTACGTATATATGTATGTGACACGAGAGACATATGTATGTGACACGAGAGTCATATATGTATGTGACACGAGTCATATATGTATGTGACACGAGACATATATGTATGTGACACGAGAAATATATATGCTGTAAAGGGGTCACGTTACAATACATTTGGGGACTTGTTTCAGTTACAATGACAGCAACTGGGGAGAAAAACACTGGCTTTGCTGTGGGAGTTGGAAGAGATTATTGTAAAAACTATCAGTATAGGGTCACAAGTGGTGGCTAATGCTAATAGCTCATAATTCTGAATGTAGCAGATTAGAGCCGTGACTCTGGACAAAGAATAAGCATCTGTGGTCCCCTCACTGCATCAGTTCAGTGATTAGAGTCAGATTTCAGAGTGTAATATATCTACCCCTTCCCCTCCTGGCCCACCAGTGAAACTTGAGTATTCAAATAGGCAAGGCCGGCCTCAAGCCTATTGGACCGATTGGGGCCATTTTGGCCCCGCGCCTAAGGGGGTCCAGCGCCTAAGGGGGCCCCGCGCTAGAGTGTAGCAGGAGTTTAAACATCGACAGAATTCTAAAACACTTTGCAGAGAAAAAAACGAGAAAAATAACTTTCTCTTAACAAAAATCAATGGGAATATCACTCATTTATAGTTTAGGAATGTTAAGTGATTTTTCGAAGTCTAAAAAATGATAATTTGTTTAGAGAAGTGCGCTTAAATAAGGATTTTTTCTGACCAAGAAAAAATTAATATTTTTAATAAATAATTTCACAGTCGATAAAGCAAGTGGTATTGTGACTGTGTACTTCTCAAGTGGTATTGTGACTGTACTTCTCAAGTGGTATTGTGACTGTACTTCTCAAGTGGTATTGTGACTGTGTACTTCTCAAGTGGTATTGTGACTATGTACTTCTCAAGTGGTATTGTGTCTACTTCTCAAGTGGTATTGTGACTGTACTTCTCAAGTGGTATTGTGACTGTACTTCTCAAGTGGTATTGTGACTGTACTTCTCAAGTGGTATTGTGACTGTGTACTTCTCAAGTGGTATTGTGACTGTGTACTTCTCAAGTGGTATTGTGACTGTGTACTTCTCAAGTGGTATTGTGACTGTGTACTTCTCAAGTGGTATTGTGACTGTGTACTTCTCAAGTGGTATTGTGACTGTGTACTTCTCAAGTGGTATTGTGACTGTGTACTTCTCAAGTGGTATTGTGACTGTGTACTTCTCAAGTGGTATTGTGACTGTGTACTTCTCAAGTGGTATTGTGACTGTGTACTTCTCAAGTGGTATAGTGACTGTATACTTCTCAAGTGGTATTGTGACTGTGTACTTCTCAAGAGGTATTGTGACTGTGTACTTCTCAAGTGGTATTGTGACTGTGTACTTCTCAAGTGGTATTGTGACTGTGTACTTCTCAAGTGGTATTGTGACTGTGTACTTCTCAAGTGGTATTGTGACTGTGTACTTCTCAAGTGGTATTGTGACTGTGTACTTCTCAAGTGGTATTGTGACTGTGTACTTCTCAAGTGGTATTGTGACTGTGTACTTCTCAAGTGGTATTGTGACTGTGTACTTCTCAAGTGGTATTGTGACTGTGTACTTCTCAAGTGGTATTGTGACTGTGTACTTCTCAAGTGGTATTGTGACTGTGTACTTCTCAAGTGGTATTGTTACTGTGTACTTCTCAAGTGGTATTGTGACTGTGTACTTGTCAAGTGGTATTGTGACTGTGTACTTCTCAAGTGGTATTGTGACTGTGTACTTCTCAAGTGGTATTGCGACTGTGTACTTCTCAAGTGGTATAGTGACTGTGTACTTCTCAAGTGGTATTGTGACTGTGTACTTCTCAAGTGGTATTGTGACTGTGTACTTCTCAAGTGGTATTGTGACTGTGTACTTCTCAAGTGGTATTGTGACTGTGTACTTCTCAAGTGGTATTGTGACTGTGTACTTCTCAAGTGGTATTGTGACTGTGTACTTCTCAAGTGGTATTGTGACTGTGTACTTCTCAAGTGGTATTGTGACTGTGTACTTCTCAAGTGGTATTGTGACTGTGTACTTCTCAAGTGGTATTGTGACTGTGTACTTCTCAAGTGGTATTGTGACTGTGTACTTCTCAAGTGGTATTGTGACTGTGTACTTCTCAAGTGGTATTGTGACTGTGTACTTCTCAAGTGGTATTGTGACTGTGTACTTCTCAAGTGGTATTGTGACTGTGTACTTCTCAAGTGGTATTGTGACTGTGTACTTCTCAAGTGGTATTGTGACTGTGTACTTCTCTGTGTACTTCTCAAGTGGTATTGTGACTGTGTACTTCTCAAGTGGTATTGTGACTGTGTACTTCTCAAGTGGTATTGTGACTGTGTACTTCTCAAGTGGTATTGTGACTGTGTACTTCTCAAGTGGTATTGTGACTGTGTACTTCTCAAGTGGTATTGTGACTGTGTACTTCTCAAGTGGTATTGTGACTGTGTACTTCTCAAGTGGTATTGTGACTGTGTACTTCTCAAGTGGTATTGTGACTGTGTACTTCTCAAGTGGTATTGTGACTGTGTACTTCTCAAGTGGTATTGTGACTGTGTACTTCTCAAGTGGTATTGTGACTGTGTACTTCTCAAGTGGTATTGTGACTGTGTACTTCTCAAGTGGTATTGTGACTGTGTACTTCTCAAGTGGTATTGTGACTGTGTACTTCTCAAGTGGTATTGTGACTGTGTACTTCTCAAGTGGTATTGTGACTGTGTACTTCTCAAGTGGTATTGTGACTGTGTACTTCTCAAGTGGTATTGTGACTGTGTACTTCTCAAGTGGTATTGTGACTGTGTACTTCTCAAGTGGTATTGTGACTGTGTACTTCTCAAGTGGTAATGACTGTGTACTTCTCAAGTGGTATTGTGTGTACTTCTCAAGTGGTATTGTGACTGTGTACTTCTCAAGTGGTATTGTGACTGTGTACTTCTCAAGTGGTATTGTGACTGTGTACTTCTCAAGTGGTATTGTGACTGTGTACTTCTCAAGTGGTATTGTGACTGTGTACTTCTCAAGTGGTATTGTGACTGTACTTCTCAAGTGGTATTGTGACTGTGTACTTCTCAAGTGGTATTGTGACTGTACTTCTCAAGTGGTATTGTGACTGTGTACTTCTCAAGTGGTATTGTGACTGTGTACTTCTCAAGTGGTATTGTGACTGTACTTCTCAAGTGGTATTGTGACTGTGTACTTCTCAAGTGGTATTGTGACTGTGTACTTCTCAAGTGGTATTGTGACTGTGTACTTCTCAAGTGGTATTGTGACTGTGTACTTCTCAAGTGGTATTGTGACTGTGTACTTCTCAAGTGGTATTGTGACTGTGTACTTCTCAAGTGGTATTGTGACTGTGTACTTCTCAAGTGGTATTGTGACTGTGTACTTCTCAAGTGGTATTGTGACTGTGTACTTCTCAAGTGGTATTGTGACTGTGTACTTCTCAAGTGGTATTGTGACTGTGTACTTCTCAAGTGGTATTGTGACTGTGTACTTCTCAAGTGGTATTGTGACTGTGTACTTCTCAAGTGGTATTGTGACTGTGTACTTCTCAAGTGGTATTGTGACTGTGTACTTCTCAAGTGGTATTGTGACTGTGTACTTCTCAAGTGGTATTGTGACTGTGTACTTCTCAAGTGGTATTGTGACTGTGTACTTCTCAAGTGGTATTGTGACTGTGTACTTCTCAAGTGGTATTGTGACTGTGTACTTCTCAAGTGGTATTGTGACTGTGTACTTCTCAAGTGGTATTGTGACTGTGTACTTCTCAAGTGGTATTGTGACTGTGTACTTCTCAAGTGGTATTGTGACTGTACTTCTCAAGTGGTATTGTGACTGTGTACTTCTCAAGTGGTATTGTGACTGTGTACTTCTCAAGTGGTATTGTGACTGTGTACTTCTCAAGTGGTATTGTGACTGTGTACTTCTCAAGTGGTATTGTGACTGTGTACTTCTCAAGTGGTATTGTGACTGTGCACTTCTCAAGTGGTATTGTGACTGTGTACTTCTCAAGTGGTATTGTGACTGTGTACTTCTCAAGTGGTATTGTGACTGTGTACTTCTCAAGTGGTATTGTGACTGTGTACTTCTCAAGTGGTATTGTGACTGTACTTCTCAAGTGGTATTGTGACTGTGTACTTCTCAAGTGGTATTGTGACTGTGTACTTCTCAAGTGGTATTGTGACTGTGTACTTCTCAAGTGGTATTGTGACTGTGTACTTCTCAAGTGGTATTGTGACTGTGTACTTCTCAAGTGGTATTGTGACTGTACTTCTCAAGTGGTATTGTGACTGTGTACTTCTCAAGTGGTATTGTGACTGTGTACTTCTCAAGTGGTATTGTGACTGTGTACTTCTCAAGTGGTATTGTGACTGTGTACTTCTCAAGTGGTATTGTGACTGTGTACTTCTCAAGTGGTATTGTGACTGTGTACTTCTCAAGTGGTATTGTGACTGTGTACTTCTCAAGTGGTATTGTGACTGTGTACTTCTCAAGTGGTAACTGTGTGGTATTGTGACTGTGTACTTCTCAAGTGGTATTGTGACTGTGTACTTCTCAAGTGGTATTGTGACTGTGTACTTCTCAAGTGGTATTGTGTGTACTTCTCAAGTGGTATTGTGACTGTGTACTTCTCAAGTGGTATTGTGACTGTGTACTTCTCAAGTGGTATTGTGACTGTGTACTTCTCAAGTGGTATTGTGACTGTGTACTTCTCAAGTGGTATTGTGACTGTGTACTTCTCAAGTGGTATTGTGACTGTGTACTTCTCAAGTGGTATTGTGACTGTGTACTTCTCAAGTGGTATTGTGACTGTGTACTTCTCAAGTGGTATTGTGACTGTGTACTTCTCAAGTGGTATTGTGACTGTGTACTTCTCAAGTGGTATTGTGACTGTACTTCTCAAGTGGTATTGTGACTGTGTACTTCTCAAGTGGTATTGTGACTGTGTACTTCTCAAGTGGTATTGTGACTGTGTACTTCTCAAGTGGTATTGTGACTGTGTACTTCTCAAGTGGTATTGTGACTGTGTACTTCTCAAGTGGTATTGTGACTGTGTACTTCTCAAGTGGTATTGTGACTGTGTACTTCTCAAGTGGTATTGTGACTGTGTACTTCTCAAGTGGTATTGTGACTGTGTACTTCTCAAGTGGTATTGTGACTGTGTACTTCTCAAGTGGTATTGTGACTGTGTACTTCTCAAGTGGTATTGTGACTATGTACTTCTCAACTGGTATTGTGACTATGTACTTCTCAAGTGGTATTGTGTCTACTTCTCAAGTGGTATTGTGACTGTGTACTTCTCAAGTGGTATTGTGACTGTGTACTTCTCAAGTGGTATTGTGACTGTGTACTTCTCAAGTGGTATTGTGACTGTGTACTTCTCAAGTGGTATTGTGACTGTGTACTTCTCAAGTGGTATTGTGACTGTGTACTTCTCAAGTGGTATTGTGACTGTGTACTTCTCAAGTGGTATTGTGGTACTTCTCAAGTGGTATTGTGACTGACTGTGTACTTCTCAAGTGGTATTGTGACTGTGTACTTCTCAAGTGGTATTGTGACTGTGTACTTCTCAAGTGGTATTGTGACTGTGTACTTCTCAAGTGGTATTGTGACTGTGTACTTCTCAAGTGGTATTGTGACTGTGTACTTCTCAAGTGGTATTGTGACTGTGTACTTCTCAAGTGGTATTGTGACTGTGTACTTCTCAAGTGGTATTGTGACTGTGTACTTCTCAAGTGGTATTGTGACTGTGTACTTCTCAAGTGGTATTGTGACTGTGTACTTCTCAAGTGGTATTGTGACTGTGTACTTCTCAAGTGGTATTGTGACTGTGTACTTCTCAAGTGGTATTGTGACTGTGTACTTCTCAAGTGGTATTGTGACTGTGTACTTCTCAAGTGGTATTGTGACTGTGTACTTCTCAAGTGGTATTGTGACTGTGTACTTCTCAAGTGGTATTGTGACTGTGTACTTCTCAAGTGGTATTGTGACTGTGTACTTCTCAAGTGGTATTGTGACTGTGTACTTCTCAAGTGGTATTGTGACTGTGTACTTCTCAAGTGGTATTGTGACTGTGTACTTCTCAAGTGGTATTGTGACTGTGTACTTCTCAAGTGGTATTGTGACTGTGTACTTCTCAAGTGGTATTGTGACTGTGTACTTCTCAAGTGGTATTGTGACTGTGTACTTCTCAAGTGGTATTGTGACTGTGTACTTCTCAAGTGGTATTGTGACTGTGTACTTCTCAAGTGGTATTGTGACTGTGTACTTCTCAAGTGGTATTGTGACTGTGTACTTCTCAAGTGGTATTGTGACTGTGTACTTCTCAAGTGGTATTGTGACTGTGTACTTCTCAAGTGGTATTGTGACTGTGTACTTCTCAAGTGGTATTGTGACTGTGTACTTCTCAAGTGGTATTGTGACTGTGTACTTCTCAAGTGGTATTGTGACTGTGTACTTCTCAAGTGGTATTGTGACTGTGTACTTCTCAAGTGGTATTGTGACTGTGTACTTCTCAAGTGGTATTGTGACTGTGTACTTCTCAAGTGGTATTGTGACTGTGTACTTCTCAAGTGGTATTGTGACTGTGTACTTCTCAAGTGGTATTGTGACTGTGTACTTCTCAAGTGGTATTGTGACTGTGTACTTCTCAAGTGGTATTGTGACTGTGTACTTCTCAAGTGGTATTGTGACTGTGTACTTCTCAAGTGGTATTGTGACTGTGTACTTCTCAAGTGGTATTGTGACTGTGT
The DNA here is from genome assembly GCF_038502225.1 of Cherax quadricarinatus. Lineage (NCBI taxonomy): Eukaryota > Metazoa > Arthropoda > Malacostraca > Decapoda > Parastacidae > Cherax > Cherax quadricarinatus. Next base: position 350,508 of record NW_027195053.1, read on the forward strand.
ACTTCTCAAGTGGTATTGTGACTGTGTACTTCTCAAGTGGTATTGTGACTGTGTACTTCTCAAGTGGTATTGTGACTGTGTACTTCTCAAGTGGTATTGTGACTGTACTTCTCAAGTGGTATTGTGACTGTGTACTTCTCAAGTGGTATTGTGACTGTGTACTTCTCAAGTGGTATTGTGACTGTGTACTTCTCAAGTGGTATTGTGACTGTGTACTTCTCAAGTGGTATTGTGACTGTGTACTTCTCAAGTGGTATTGTGACTGTGTACTTCTCAAGTGGTATTGTGACTGTGTACTTCTCAAGTGGTATTGTGACTGTGTACTTCTCAAGTGGTATTGTGACTGTGTACTTCTCAAGTGGTATTGTGACTGTGTACTTCTCAAGTGGTATTGTGACTGTGTACTTCTCAAGTGGTATTGTGACTGTGTACTTCTCAAGTGGTATGACTGTGTACAAGTGGTATTGTGACTGTGTACTTCTCAAGTGGTATTGTGACTGTGTACTTCTCAAGTGGTATTGTGACTGTGTACTTCTCAAGTGGTATTGTGACTGTGTACTTCTCAAGTGGTATTGTGACTGTGTACTTCTCAAGTGGTATTGTGACTGTGTACTTCTCAAGTGGTATTGTGACTGTGTACTTCTCAAGTGGTATTGTGACTGTGTACTTCTCAAGTGGTATTGTGACTGTGTACTTCTCAAGTGGTATTGTGACTGTGTACTTCTCAAGTGGTATTGTGACTGTGTACTTCTCAAGTGGTATTGTGACTGTGTACTTCTCAAGTGGTATTGTGACTGTGTACTTCTCAAGTGGTATTGTGACTGTGTACTTCTCAAGTGGTATTGTGACTGTGTACTTCTCAAGTGGTATTGTGACTGTGTACTTCTCAAGTGGTATTGTGACTGTGTACTTCTCAAGTGGTATTGTGACTGTGTACTTCTCAAGTGGTATTGTGACTGTGTACTTCTCAAGTGGTATTGTGACTGTGTACTTCTCAAGTGGTATTGTGACTGTGTACTTCTCAAGTGGTATTGTGACTGTGTACTTCTCAAGTGGTATTGTGACTGTGTACTTCTCAAGTGGTATTGTGACTGTGTACTTCTCAAGTGGTATTGTGACTGTGTACTTCTCAAGTGGTATTGTGACTGTGTACTTCTCAAGTGGTATTGTGACTGTGTACTTCTCAAGTGGTATTGTGACTGTGTACTTCTCAAGTGGTATTGTGACTGTGTACTTCTCAAGTGGTATTGTGACTGTGTACTTCTCAAGTGGTATTGTGACTGTGTACTTCTCAAGTGGTGTACTTCTCAAGTGGTATTGTGACTGTGTACTTCTCAAGTGGTATTGTGACTGTGTACTTCTCAAGTGGTATTGTGACTGTGTACTTCTCAAGTGGTATTGTGACTGTGTACTTCTCAAGTGGTATTGTGACTGTGTACTTCTCAAGTGGTATTGTGACTGTGTACTTCTCAAGTGGTATTGTGACTGTGTACTTCTCAAGTGGTATTGTGACTGTGTACTTCTCAAGTGGTATTGTGACTGTGTACTTCTCAAGTGGTATTGTGACTGTGTACTTCTCAAGTGGTATTGTGACTGTGTACTTCTCAAGTGGTATTGTGACTGTGTACTTCTCAAGTGGTATTGTGACTGTGTACTTCTCAAGTGGTATTGTGACTGTGTACTTCTCAAGTGGTATTGTGACTGTGTACTTCTCAAGTGGTATTGTGACTGTGTACTTCTCAAGTGGTATTGTGACTGTGTACTTCTCAAGTGGTATTGTGACTGTGTACTTCTCAAGTGGTATTGTGACTGTGTACTTCTCAAGTGGTATTGTGACTGTGTACTTCTCAAGTGGTATTGTGACTGTGTACTTCTCAAGTGGTATTGTGACTGTGTACTTCTCAAGTGGTATTGTGACTGTGTACTTCTCAAGTGGTATTGTGACTGTGTACTTCTCAAGTGGTATTGTGACTGTGTACTCAAGTGGTATTGTGACTGTGTACTTCTCAAGTGGTATTGTGACTGTGTACTTCTCAAGTGGTATTGTGACTGTGTACTTCTCAAGTGGTATTGTGACTGTGTACTTCTCAAGTGGTATTGTGACTGTGTACTTCTCAAGTGGTATTGTGACTGTGTACTTCTCAAGTGGTATTGTGACTGTGTACTTCTCAAGTGGTATTGTGACTGTGTACTTCTCAAGTGGTATTGTGACTGTGTACTTCTCAAGTGGTATTGTGACTGTGTACTTCTCAAGTGGTATTGTGACTGTGTACTTCTCAAGTGGTATTGTGACTGTGTACTTCTCAAGTGGTATTGTGACTGTGTACTTCTCAAGTGGTATTGTGACTGTGTACTTCTCAAGTGGTATTGTGACTGTGTACTTCTCAAGTGGTATTGTGACTGTGTACTTCTCAAGTGGTATTGTGACTGTGTACTTCTCAAGTGGTATTGTGACTGTGTACTTCTCAAGTGGTATTGTGACTGTGTACTTCTCAAGTGGTATTGTGACTGTGTACTTCTCAAGTGGTATTGTGACTGTGTACTTCTCAAGTGGTATTGTGACTGTGTACTTCTCAAGTGGTATTGTGACTGTGTACTTCTCAAGTGGTATTGTGACTGTATACTTCTCAAGTGGTATTGTGACTGTGTACTTCTCAAGTGGTATTGTGACTGGTACTTCTCAAGTGGTTGTGACTGTGTACTTCTCAAGTGGTATTGTGACTGTGTACTTCTCAAGTGGTATTGTGACTGTGTACTTCTCAAGTGGTATTGTGACTGTGTACTTCTCAAGTGGTATTGTGACTGTGTACTTCTCAAGTGGTATTGTGACTGTGTACTTCTCAAGTGGTATTGTGACTGTGTACTTCTCAAGTGGTATTGTGACTGTACTTCTCAAGTGGTATTGTGACTGTGTACTTCTCAAGTGGTATTGTGTGTACTTCTCTAGTGGTATTGTGACTGTGTACTTCTCAAGTGGTATTGTGACTGTGTACTTCTCAAGTGGTATTGTGACAAGTGGTATTGTGTGTACTTCTCAAGTGGTATTGTGACTGTGTACTTCTCAAGTGGTATTGTGACTGTGTACTTCTCAAGTGGTATTGTGACTGTGTACTTCTCAAGTGGTATTGTGACTGTGTACTTCTCAAGTGGTATTGTGACTGTGTACTTCTCAAGTGGTATTGTTGTGACTGTGTACTTCTCAAGTGGTATTGTGACTGTGTACTTCTCAAGTGGTATTGTGACTGTGTACTTCTCAAGTGGTATTGTGACTGTGTACTTCTCAAGTGGTATTGTGACTGTGTACTTCTCAAGTGGTATTGTTGTGACTGTGTACTTCTCAAGTGGTATTGTGACTGTGTACTTCTCAAGTGGTATTGTGACTGTGTACTTCTCAAGTGGTATTGTGACTGTGTACTTCTCAAGTGGTATTGTGACTGTGTACTTCTCAAGTGGTATTGTGACTGTGTACTTCTCAAGTGGTATTGTGACTGTGTACTTCTCAAGTGGTATTGTGACTGTGTACTTCTCAAGTGGTATTGTGACTGTGTACTTCTCAAGTGGTATTGTGACTGTGTACTTCTCAAGTGGTATTGTGACTGTGTACTTCTCAAGTGGTATTGTGACTGTGTACTTCTCAAGTGGTATTGTGACTGTGTACTTCTCAAGTGGTATTGTGACTGTGTACTTCTCAAGTGGTATTGTGACTGTGTACTTCTCAAGTGGTATTGTGACTGTGTACTTCTCAAGTGGTATTGTGACTGTGTACTTCTCAAGTGGTATTGTGACTGTGTACTTCTCAAGTGGTATTGTGACTGTGTACTTCTCAAGTGGTATTGTGACTGTGTACTTCTCAAGTGGTATTGTGACTGTGTACTTCTCAAGTGGTATTGTGACTGTGTACTTCTCAAGTGGTATTGTGACTGTGTACTTCTCAAGTGGTATTGTGACTGTGTACTTCTCAAGTGGTATTGTGACTGTGTACTTCTCAAGTGGTATTGTGACTGTGTACTTCTCAAGTGGTATTGTGACTGTGTACTTCTCAAGTGGTATTGTGACTGTGTACTTCTCAAGTGGTATTGTGACTGTGTACTTCTCAAGTGGTATTGTGACTGTGTACTTCTCAAGTGGTATTGTGACTGTGTACTTCTCAAGTGGTATTGTGACTGTGTACTTCTCAAGTGGTATTGTGACTGTGTACTTCTCAAGTGGTATTGTGACTGTGTACTTCTCAAGTGGTATTGTGACTGTGTACTTCTCAAGTGGTATTGTGACTGTGTACTTCTCAAGTGGTATTGTGACTGTGTACTTCTCAAGTGGTATTGTGTGTACTTCTCAAGTGGTATTGTGACTGTGTACTTCTCAAGTGGTATTGTGACTGTGTACTTCTCAAGTGGTATTGTGACTGTGTACTTCTCAAGTGGTATTGTGACTGTGTACTTCTCAAGTGGTATTGTGACTGTGTACTTCTCAAGTGGTATTGTGACTGTGTACTTCTCAAGTGGTATTGTGACTGTGTACTTCTCAAGTGGTATTGTGACTGTGTACTTCTCAAGTGGTATTGTGACTGTGTACTTCTCAAGTGGTATTGTGACTGTGTACTTCTCAAGTGGTATTGTGACTGTGTACTTCTCAAGTGGTATTGTGACTGTGTACTTCTCAAGTGGTATGTGACTGTGTACTTCTCAAGTGGTATTGTGTGTACTTCTCAAGTGGTATTGTGACTGTGTACTTCTCAAGTGGTATTGTGACTGTGTACTTCTCAAGTGGTATTGTGACTGTGTACTTCTCAAGTGGTATTGTGACTGTGTACTTCTCAAGTGGTATTGTGACTGTGTACTTCTCAAGTGGTATTGTGACTGTGTACTTCTCAAGTGGTATTGTGACTGTACTTCTCAAGTGGTATTGTGACTGTGTACTTCTCAAGTGGTATTGTGACTGTACTTCTCAAGTGGTATTGTGACTGTGTACTTCTCAAGTGGTATTGTGACTGTGTACTTCTCAAGTGGTATTGTGACTGTACTTCTCAAGTGGTATTGTGACTGTGTACTTCTCAAGTGGTATTGTGACTGTGTACTTCTCAAGTGGTATTGTGACTGTGTACTTCTCAAGTGGTATTGTGACTGTGTACTTCTCAAGTGGTATTGTGACTGTGTACTTCTCAAGTGGTATTGTGACTGTGTACTTCTCAAGTGGTATTGTGACTGTGTACTTCTCAAGTGGTATTGTGACTGTGTACTTCTCAAGTGGTATTGTGACTGTGTACTTCTCAAGTGGTATTGTGACTGTGTACTTCTCATAGTGACTGTGTACTTCTAGTGGTATAGTGACTGTGTACTTCTCAAGTGGTATTGTGACTGTACTTCTCAAGTGGTATTGTGACTGTGTACTTCTCAAGTGGTATTGTGACTGTGTACTTCTCAAGTGGTATTGTGACTGTGTACTTCTCAAGTGGTATTGTGACTGTGTACTTCTCAAGTGGTATTGTGACTGTGTACTTCTCAAGTGGTATTGTGACTGTGTACTTCTCAAGTGGTATTGTGACTGTGTACTTCTCAAGTGGTATTGTGACTGTACTTCTCAAGTGGTATTGTGACTGTGTACTTCTCAAGTGGTATTGTGACTGTGTACTTCTCAAGTGGTATTGTGACTGTGTACTTCTCAAGTGGTATTGTGACTGTGTACTTCTCAAGTGGTATTGTGACTGTGTACTTCTCAAGTGGTATTGTGACTGTGTACTTCTCAAGTGGTATTGTGACTGTGTACTTCTCAAGTGGTATTGTGACTGTGCACTTCTCAAGTGGTATTGTGACTGTGTACTTCTCAAGTGGTATTGTGACTGTGTACTTCTCAAGTGGTATTGTGACTGTGTACTTCTCAAGTGGTATTGTGACTGTATACTTCTCAAGTGGTATTGTGACTGTACTTCTCAAGTGGCATTGTGACTGTGTACTTCTCAAGTGGTATTGTGACTGTGTACTTCTCAAGTGGTATTGTGACTGTGTACTTCTCAAGTGGTATTGTGACTGTGTACTTCTCAAGTGGTATTGTGACTGTGTACTTCTCAAGTGGTATTGTGACTGTGTACTTCTCAAGTGGTATAGTGACTGTGTACTTCTCAAGTGGTAATGTGACTGTGTACTTCTCAAGTGGTATTGTGACTGTACTTCTCAAGTGGTATTGTGACTGTGTACTTCTCAAGTGGTATTGTGACTGTGTACTTCTCAAGTGGTATTGTGACTGTGTACTTCTCAAGTGGTATTGTGACTGTGTACTTCTCAAGTGGTATTGTGACTGTGTACTTCTCAAGTGGTATTGTGACTGTACTTCTCAAGTGGTATTGTGACTGTGTACTTCTCAAGTGGTATTGTGACTGTACTTCTCAAGTGGTATTGTGACTGTGTACTTCTCAAGTGGTATTGTGACTGTGTACTTCTCAAGTGGTATTGTGACTGTACTTCTCAAGTGGTATTGTGACTGTGTACTTCTCAAGTGGTATTGTGACTGTGTACTTCTCAAGTGGTATTGTGACTGTGTACTTCTCAAGTGGTATTGTGACTGTGTACTTCTCAAGTGGTATTGTGACTGTGTACTTCTCAAGTGGTATTGTGACTGTGTACTTCTCAAGTGGTATTGTGACTGTGTACTTCTCAAGTGGTATTGTGACTGTGTACTTCTCAAGTGGTATTGTGACTGTGTACTTCTCAAGTGGTATTGTGACTGTGTACTTCTCAAGTGGTATAGTGACTGTGTACTTCTCAAGTGGTATAGTGACTGTGTACTTCTCAAGTGGTATTGTGACTGTACTTCTCAAGTGGTATTGTGACTGTGTACTTCTCAAGTGGTATTGTGACTGTGTACTTCTCAAGTGGTATTGTGACTGTGTACTTCTCAAGTGGTATTGTGACTGTGTACTTCTCAAGTGGTATTGTGACTGTGTACTTCTCAAGTGGTATTGTGACTGTACTTCTCAAGTGGTATTGTGACTGTGTACTTCTCAAGTGGTATTGTGACTGTACTTCTCAAGTGGTATTGTGACTGTGTACTTCTCAAGTGGTATTGTGACTGTGTACTTCTCAAGTGGTATTGTGACTGTGTACTTCTCAAGTGGTATTGTGACTGTGTACTTCTCAAGTGGTATTGTGACTGTGTACTTCTCAAGTGGTATTGTGACTGTGTACTTCTCAAGTGGTATTGTGACTGTGTACTTCTCAAGTGGTATTGTGACTGTGCACTTCTCAAGTGGTATTGTGACTGTGTACTTCTCAAGTGGTATTGTGACTGTGTACTTCTCAAGTGGTATTGTGACTGTGTACTTCTCAAGTGGTATTGTGACTGTGTACTTCTCAAGTGGTATTGTGACTGTACTTCTCAAGTGGCATTGTGACTGTGTACTTCTCAAGTGGTATTGTGACTGTGTACTTCTCAAGTGGTATTGTGACTGTGTACTTCTCAAGTGGTATTGTGACTGTGTACTTCTCAAGTGGTATTGTGACTGTGTACTTCTCAAGTGGTATTGTGACTGTACTTCTCAAGTGGTATTGTGACTGTGTACTTCTCAAGTGGTATTGTGACTGTGTACTTCTCAAGTGGTATTGTGACTGTGTACTTCTCAAGTGGTATTGTGACTGTGTACTTCTCAAGTGGTATTGTGACTGTACTTCTCAAGTGGTATTGTGACTGTGTACTTCTCAAGTGGTATTGTGACTGTGTACTTCTCAAGTGGTATTGTGACTGTGTACTTCTCAAGTGGTATTGTGACTGTGTACTTCTCAAGTGATATTGTGACTGTGTACTTCTCAAATGGTATTGTGACTGTGTACTTCTCAAGTGGTATTGTGACTGTGTACTTCTCAAGTGGTATTGTGACTGTGTACTTCTCAAGTGGTATTGTGACTGTACTTCTCAAGTGGTATTGTGACTGTGTACTTCTCAAGTGGTATTGTGACTGTGTACTTCTCAAGTGGTATTGTGACTGTGTACTTCTCAAGTGGTATTGTGACTGTGTACTTCTCAAGTGGTATTGTGACTGTGTACTTCTCAAGTGGTATTGTGACTGTACTTCTCAAGTGGTATTGTGACTGTGTACTTCTCAAGTGGTATTGTGACTGTGTACTTCTCAAGTGGTATTGTGACTGTGTACTTCTCAAGTGGTATTGTGACTGTGTACTTCTCAAGTGGTATTGTGACTGTACTTCTCAAGTGGTATTGTGACTGTGTACTTCTCAAGTGGTATTGTGACTGTGTACTTCTCAAGTGGTATTGTGACTGTGTACTTCTCAAGTGGTATTGTGACTATGTACTTCTCAACTGGTATTGTGACTATGTATTTCTCAAGTGGTATTGTGTCTACTTCTCAAGTGGTATTGTGACTGTACTTCTCAAGTGGTATTGTGACTGTACTTCTCAAGTGGTATTGTGACTGTACTTCTCAAGTGGTATTGTGACTGTGTACTTCTCAAGTGGTATTGTGACTGTGTACTTCTCAAGTGGTATTGTGACTATGTACTTCTCAACTGGTATTGTGACTATGTATTTCTCAAGTGGTATTGTGTCTACTTCTCAAGTGGTATTGTGACTGTACTTCTCAAGTGGTATTGTGACTGTACTTCTCAAGTGGTATTGTGACTGTGTACTTCTCAAGTGGTATTGTGACTGTGTACTTCTCAAGTGATATTGTGACTGTGTACTTCTCAAGTGGTATTGTGACTGTGTACTTCTCAAGTGGTATTGTGACTATTTACTTCTCAACTGGTATTGTGACTATGTACTTCTCAAGTGGTATTGTGTCTACTTCTCAAGTGGTATTGTGACTGTACTTCTCAAGTGGTATTGTGACTGTACTTCTCAAGTGGTATTGTGACTGTGTACTTCTCAAGTGGTGTTGTGAGTGTGTACTTCTCAAGTGGTATTGTGACTGTGTACTTCTCAAGTGGTATTGTGACTGTGTACTTCTCAAGTGGTATTGTGACTGTGTACTTCTCAAGTGGTATTGTGACTGTGTACTTCTCAAGTGGTATTGTGACTATGTACTTCTCAACTGGTATTGTGACTATGTACTTCTCAAGTGGTATTGTGTCTACTTCTCAAGTGGTATTGTGACTGTACTTCTCAAGTGGTATTGTGGCTGTACTTCTCAAGTGGTAATGTGACTATGTACTTCTCAAGTGTTATTGTGACTGTGTACTTCTCAAGTGGTATTGTAACTATGTACTTCTCAAGTGGTATTGTAACTATGTACTTCTCAAGTGGTTTTGTAACTATGTACTTCTCAAGTGGTATTGTAACTGTGTAGTTTACAGAGGTGATATGCAAATTTTGTTTATTACTTGTAGATTTACACGTATGCAATTTTCTATTAAAATGTAACATACGTCTGTATGGTCTATTAACTCGCATGCATTTTCTAATCACCACAGTTTGATTGCTCACAATACATGGGGCCCACCAAAACTGTTTCCAGTTGGGCCCCGCACCTCCTAAAGCCGACTCTGTAAATGGGGTAACGACCTCCAACAATTTGTCTCTAGATTCGCTGCACAGATATCTGTGTCATGCACAGTGGTAAAGCATAGTTCCAGCTGGGCTGCCTCTTTTGCACAGACTGCCATGGAATTCTTGTGATGGCCTTTGATATCTGTTCAACTTTGCAAAAGGCCTGAGTAGATTTCATAGTACCTCCTGCACTCTGAAGCTACCCTGCAGATATTTTCTGGCACTCTGAAATAATTACCTGCACTCTGTAGCTATCCTGCAGATATTTACTGGCACTGCTAAGATATTTACCTGCACTCTAAAGCTGTCCTGCAGATATTTACTGGCAGTCTGAAGATATTTACCTGCACTCTGATGAACTGTTTGCAAGGGTGTTAAAGGAATGTAAAGAGGAACTTAGCATTCCTTTGGCTAATCTTTTTAACATATCACTACAAACTGGCATAGTGTCAGATAAGTGGAAAATGACAAATGTAATACCTATTTACAAGGCAGGTGACAGGTCCTTGGCTTCGAAAGCATGGATTCACGAGAGGTCGTTCCTGCCTGACAAACTTACTGACGTTCTTCAATAGAACATTTGAGGCAGTTGACAGTGATAAGGAATATGATATTGTGTATATGGACTTCAGTAAGGCTTTTGCCGAAGCAATTCGTAGCCATCTTGACAGGCACAGATTGATTAATAAATCTCAACACGGTTTTACAAAAGGGCGTTCCTGTCTTACGAATTTACTAACTTTTTTCACTAAGGTGTTTGAAGAGATAGATCATGGTAATGAATATGATATTGTGTATATGGACTTCAGTAAGACTTTCGAAAGAGTTCCACACCAGAGGCTATTGAGGAAACTTAAGGCACACGGAATAGGAGGAGAAATTTTTTCCTGGGTAGAGGTATGGCTGGCAAATAGGCAGCAGAAAGTTTGCATAAATGGGGAGAAATCAGAATGGGGGCACGTCACAAGCGGTGTTCCACAGGGGTCAGTGTTAGGCCCGTTGTTGTTCACAATTTACATAAACGACATAGATGAGGGAATAAATAGCGACATAAGCAAATTTGCTGATGACACCAAAATAGGCCGTACAATTCATTCTAATGAGGACACTAGAGCACTCCAGGATGATTTGAATAGACTGATGCAATGGTCGGAGAAGTGGCAGATGCAGTTTAATATTGACAAATGCAAAGTTCTAAATGTTGGACAGGACAATAACCATGCCACATATAAACTAAATAATGTAGATCTTAAAACTACTGATTGCGAAAAGGATTTAGAAGTTCTGGTTAGCAGTAATTTAAAACCAAGACAACAGTGCAATAAGGTTCGCAATAAAGCTAACAGAATTCTTTGCTTCATATCTAGAAGTATAAATAATAGAAGTCCTCAGGTTGTTCTTCAACTCTATATAGACTTGGTTAGGCCTCATTTAGACTATGCTGCTCAGTTTTGGGCACCGTATTACAGAATGGATTTAAATGATCTGGAAAACGTACAGAGGAGGATGACAAAGTTGATCCTATGTATCAGAAATCTTCCCTATGAGGATAGACTGAGGGTCCTGAATCTGCACTCTCTCGAAAGGCGTAGAATTAGGGAAGATATGATCGAGGTATATAAATGGAAAACTGGAATAAATAAAGGGGATGTAAATAGCGTGCTGAAAATTTCCAGCCAAGACAGGACTCGCAGCAATGGTTTCAAGTTGGAAAAATTCAGATTCAGAAAGGATATAGGAAAGCACTGGTTTGGTAATAGAGTTGTGGATGAGTGGAACAAACTCCCGAGTACAGTTATTGAGGCTAAAACGTTGTGTAGTTTTAAAAATAGGTTAGATAAATACATGAGTGGGTGAGGGTGGGTGTGAGTTGGACCTAACTAGCTTGTGCTGCTGGGTCTGGTGCAGTGCTCCATCCTTGAGTGGAGGTGACCAGACTGGGTGGGTCATTCGCTATTCCGGGGGGTCATTCGTCTAATCCGGGGGGACATGGACCTGCTCCGCATGGGACAGTAGGCCTGTTACAGTGTTCCTTCATTCTTATGTTCTTATGTTTGCTGGTACTCTGACGATATTTACCTGCACTCTGACGCTATCCTGCAGATATTTACCTGCACTCTGACGCTATCCTGCAGATATTTACCTGCACTCTGACGCTATCCTGCAGATAATTACCTGCACTCTGACGCTATCCTGCAGATATTTACCTGCACTCTTAAGCTATCCTGCAGATATTTACCTGCACTCTGAAGCTATCCTGCAGATATTTACCTGCACTCTGAAGCTATCCTGCAGATATTTACCTGCACTCTGAAGCTATCCTGCAGATATTTACTGGCTTATGATCATTAAAAGAGTACTTGTAATATTTATCTTGTGATATTGGTTCAACATGACCTACATACAGTATCTGAGAGGTAAAATTCAGTGTTCTAGGTCATCCATTTAAGGTGAAGAGTATTTATCATTCTTCATGACATTCACTTGTTGTACTTATAATAATTTAAATGGTTATGACTGACCTTAATTTTTAAAGAGGTGGACCTGGAAGCCAGCGGAAGGCCTTAGTCATATGACCAAAAGCTCCAAAGGTTCGTCATCATCTGACTCAGACCCGCGTTAAGAAACACTTGTCCTGTTTCCTGACGAACTTAACCTAACCTAGCATAACCTAACCTAACCTAACCTAACCTAACCTACCCTAATCTAATCTAACCTAACCTATCCTAACCTAACCTAACCTAACCTAACCTAACCTAACCTAACCTAACCTAACCTAACCTAACCTAACCTAACCTAACCTAACCTAACCTAACCTACCCTAATCTAACCTAACCTAACCTAACCTAACCTAACCTAACCTAACCTAACCTAACCTAACCTAACCTAACCTAACCTAACCTAACCTAACCTACCCTAATCTAACCTAACCTAACCTAATCTAATCTAACCTAACCTAACCTAATCTAATCTAACCTAACCTAACCTAACCTAACCTAACCTAATCTAATCTAACCTAACCTAACCTAACCTAACCTAACCTAACCTAACCTAACCTAACCTAACCTAACCTAACCTAACCTAACCTAACCTAACCTACCCTAATCTAACCTAACCTAACCTAATCTAATCTAACCTAACCTAACCTAATCTAATCTAACCTAACCTAACCTAACCTAACCTACCCTAATCTAACCTAACCTAACCTAATCTAATCTAACCTAACCTAACCTAACCTAACCTAACCTAATCTAATCTAACCTAACCTTACCTAACCTAACCTAACCTAACCTAACCTAACCTAACCTAACCTAACCTTCATGACATTCAAGACAGTTTCCTGTAGAGTTTGACAATCTTAGTGATTTTTCCTGTGCCAGTCATTATAGTCACTCAACATGGAGGAAAACTGTCTACCTTCCAAGCAGAGTTTGTTGTGTTGTGGGAGAAACCTCTTATACAAGTTCTTGTGGAAATGTCCTGTGTTTCTTATCGTTCATGAAGTTCCAACAGCAGTTGCTCCAGATTATTTACAGTTTTGTATGTTATTTATAATACTTTTGTTTCATTGCTTCTGTTATTATGAGAACATTGTGTGTTACTTTCCCCAGATCGTCTTCAGGGTGTTCAGTACCTGCAACTCTTGTTATATTTTGTTCTTCTTTAGTATTACACAATTTCCTTTGACTAATTAGTTTCCTCCACTCTGAGCATGGGTTATTTTATTGCTATTGTAATTGTTGCCAGCTTTTTATGCAATATTTCAAATTGCAAATATTATTATATTGACATGTTAATATTTTCGACCCCAACAAGCCATTTGTTAGCTTTGCAACATCCTTTTTGGTTCATGCTGTAGCTCAACTTGACAGTTTTGCAACATACTTTCTGGTTCATGCTGTAGCTCAACTTGACAGTTTTGCAACATACTTTCTGGTTCATGCTGTAGCTCAACTTGACAGTTTTGCAACATCCTTTTTGGTTCATGCTGTAGCTCAACTTGACAGTTTTGCAACATACTTTCTGGTTCATGCTGTAGCTCAACTTGACAGTTTTGCAACATACTTTCTGGTTCATGCTGTAGCTCAACTTGACAGTTTTGCAACATACTTTCTGGTTCATGCTGTAGCTCAACTTGACAGTTTTGCAAGATACTTTCTGGTTCATGCTGTAGCTCAACTTGACAGTTTTGCAACATACTTTCTGGTTCATGCTGTAGCTCAACTTGACAGTTTTGCAACGTACTTTTTGGTTCATGCTGTAGCTCAACTTGACAGTTTTGCAACGTACTTTTTGGTTCATGCTGTAGCTCAACTTGACAGTTTTGCAACATACTTTCTGGTTCATGCTGTAGCTCAACTTGACAGTTTTGCAACATACTTTCTGGTTCATACTGTAGCTCAACTTGACAGTTTTGCAACATACTTTCTGGTTCATGCTGTAGCTCAACTTGACAGTTTTGCAACGTACCTTCTGGATCATGCTGTAGCTCAACTTGATAGTTTTGCAACATACTTTCCGGTTCATGCTGTAGCTGAACTTGACAGTTTTGCAACATACCTTCTGGATCATGCTGTAGCTCAACTTGACAGTTTTGCAACATACTTTCTGGTTCATGCTGTAGCTCAACTTGACAGTTTTGCAACATACTTTCTGGTTCATGCTGTAGCTCAACTTGACAGTTTTGCAACATACTTTCTGGTTCATGCTGTAGCTCAACTTGACAGTTTTGCAACATACTTTCTGGTTCATGCTGTAGCTCAACTTGACAGTTTTGCAACATACTTTCTGGTTCATGCTGTAGCTCAACTTGACAGTTTTGCAACATACTTTCTGGTTCATGCTGTAGCTCAACTTGACAGTTGTGCAACATACTTTCTGGTTCATGCTGTAGCTCAACTTGACAGTTTTGCAACGTACCTTCTGGATCATGCTGTAGCTCAACTTGACAGTTTTGCAACATACTTTCTGGTTCATGCTGTAGCTCAACTTGACAGTTTTGCAACATACTTTCTGGATCATGCTGTAGCTCAACTTGACAGTTTTGCAACGTACTTTTTGGTTCATGCTGTAGCTCAACTTGACAGTTTTGCAACATACTTTCTGGTTCATGCTGTAGCTCAACTTGACAGTTTTGCAACGTACCTTCTGGTTCATGCTGTAGCTCAACTTGACAGTTTTGCAACATACTTTCTGGATCATGCTGTACCTCAATTTCATTCAACCATTTTATTGAAACAGTCTACCTTAACCTTCACTTAATTATCCTCAAGGTCTACATGGATGGTTTCTTTATAATTATTCAGAATTTTTTTTTTAAATTTCGTAAACTTAAAAAGCCGAACTGAGCCATGCAAAATTATCTAAGCAATATGCAAATCAGTAAATTATCTGGATTAAAAATTACAGGACATCTCCATGAGAGATTGCAAGGTGGCCAGTGGCATGGTAGGCAAGGCACTCACTTTACACACTGTGTGTCCATGGTTCGGTTCCTCTTCACCTAGCAGCAAGTACGTACCTGGGTATTAGTCGACTGGTGTGGGTCGCATCCTGGAAGACTAGATTTAAGAGCCCCAGTGGACCTAAGAGAGACAGTCCTCGATGACCCACTGACTGTCTTGGGTTATCCCAGGTGGCTAACCCTCTGGGTTAAAAATCCATACATATCTTTTCTTGGAAGGTAACTGAAAAAAATAAAATAAGATAAGCAAACTGCAGAATGAACATAAGAACATAAGGAGGAACACTACAGCTGGCCTGTTGGCCCATAATAGGCAGGTCCTTCACAATCCATCCTACTAGCAGAATATTGATCCAACCAAATTTTCAATGCTACCCAAGCAATAAGCATTGATAATGCTATTTACTCATGTGCAAGTCCCACTCAAATCTCTGTTCATGACCTGGCTTGAAGGTCATGAACAGAGATACCTTTAGCATAAATGGATAAACTAGCCCAATGAATTGTAGTTATCAAATACTGTACGTAAAGCAAGTTCAAGACATGAGGTCACAAACGAAAGATTACAAATACTCTCATAATGATACTTAGGTAGTGTTTGTAGGTAGTACAGCAACTATCTGCAGGATAACTTCCGAGTGCTGGCGGTGTTATGGTGGCTACTCGGGCCTTGTGGAAATAAGTTTATGCAAGACAGGCGGAATAGCTAGGACTTTAGCACAGTACTTGACACGGATATCAGCGCAGCGGTTCTAGATTGAAGTTACTGGAGGTCGTTAACTCTGTTTGGATGTTAAGCCTCCACTAGTGCGGGTAGGGGAGATGGAAGGCCTATTGCACTATGTGAATTGTTTTGTAGTAGTGAACTGATGCAGTCAGAGCCACAGATGCGTGATACTCTGTCCAGAAAAGTCTTGAGAACACTGAAAAGTCTTTAAACTGTGCTGAGCACTGTTTAATTACTCTCACAGCTTACAACAGAAAACTACTGTATTTAACATTAACAGAGATCGAAGCTCTAATTATCACATAGCACTTAAAACACATTCCTCTAATGATAATGGTGATATAAATGTAATTACTGTTATCAATAGTATTGATATCAATAATTACAACTTCAACAAGGGTAGAACTAATATCTCTGCTATCACTGATAACAATGGTAACACTAGATGACAATGGTAACACTAGATGACAATGACACCACTAATGACAATGGCAGCACTTTTGACAAAGTGACATGAACGACAAAAGTAACATTAATGATAATTGTAAGACTAATGACAAAGATAATTCTATAGGCAACAGTGGCATTAAAGGTAATGGTAACACTAATTGCAATGGTATCACTAATATCAACAAACCATTAACGACAATGGTTTTACTTATGATAATGATAGTAACAGCGCCAGTAGCAGTTCTATTTTCTCAGATAATGCTGCGATATAATCCACTTGCATTTGGTGGATTCTGGACATATGGAGCGGCTAATCCAGTTTCTGGAGACAGTGGCCTTGTATACAGCATCTTACATACAAAATTACTTCCTTGTTACCTTTAGACACAATTAGTGGTCGCTTGCCAGGATCTGTGGTACTGGATTGCTATGTGCTGGAGCTTTCTTGGGGGGGGAGGTGGGAGTTAAATCAATAAAAACAAAACGGTAAGGAATATAGCAATTCCGTATTTACATTCTGTAGAACCATCATTCCTCAATAACATGTGGAAAAAATCATAACAATCTGTCCAGTAGTTATCGAAAAATGTGGCTACAAATGTCAATAACTTATTCCTAAGTGTTTATTTACGACCCGTGAACAACTCTACGGTCACCGCGCGCCACGTTTCAATAACTCAGGTCGGCAGCGCAGAGGCGGCTGAGATACTTCTGCTGCTACAATGGTAAGTGCTCCACACAGCGCCTGAGATACTTCTGCTGCTACAATGGTAAGTGCTCCACACAGCGCCTGAGATACTTCTGCTGCTACAATGGTAAGTGCTCCACACAGCGCCTGAGATACTTCTCCTGCTACAATGGTAAGTGCTCCACAGAGCGCCTGAGATACTTCTGCTGCTACAATGGTAAGTGCTCCACACAGCGCCTGAGATACTTCTGCTGCTACAATGGTAAGTGCTCCACACAGCGCCTGAGATACTTCTGCTGCTACAATGGTAAGTGCTCCACACAGCGCCTGAGATACTTCTGCTGCTACAATGGTAAGTGCTCCACACAGCGCCTGAGATACTTCTGCTGCTACAATGGTAAGTGCTCCACACAGCGCCTGAGATACTTCTGCTGCTACAATGGTAAGTGCTCCACACAGCGCCTGAGATACTTCTGCTGCTACAATGGTAAGTGCTCCACACAGCGCCTGAGATACTTCTGCTGCTACAATGGTAAGTGCTCCACACAGCGCCTGAGATACTTCTGCTGCTACAATGGTAAGTGCTCCACACAGCGCCTGAGATACTTCTGCTGCTACAATGGTAAGTGCTCCACACAGCGCCTGAGATACTTCTGCTGCTACAATGGTAAGTGCTCCACACAGCGCCTGAGATACTTCTGCTGCTACAATGGTAAGTGCTCCACACAGCGCCTGAGATACTTCTGCTGCTACAATGGTAAGTGCCCCACACAGCGCCTGAGATACTTCTGCTGCTACAATGGTAAGTGCTCCACACAGCGCCTGAGATACTTCTGCTGCTACAATGGTAAGTGCTCCACACAGCGCCTGAGATACTTCTGCTGCTACAATGGTAAGTGCTCCACACAGCGCCTGAGATACTTCTGCTGCTACAATGGTAAGTGCTCCACACAGCGCCTGAGATACTTCTGCTGCTACAATGGTAAGTGCTCCACACAGCGCCTGAGATACTTCTGCTGCTACAATGGTAAGTGCTCCACACAGCGCCTGAGATGCTTCTGCTGCTACAATGGTAAGTGCTCCACACAGCGCCTGAGATACTTCTGCTGCTACAATGGTAAGTGCTCCACACAGCGCCTGAGATACTTCTGCTGCTACAATGGTAAGTGCTCCACACAGCGCCTGAGATACTTCTGCTGCTACAATGGTAAGTGCTCCACACAGCGCCTGAGATACTTCTGCTGCTACAATGGTAAGTGCTCCACACAGCGCCTGAGATACTTCTGCTGCTACAATGGTAAGTGCTCCACACAGCGCCTGAGATGCTTCTGCTGCTACAATGGTAAGTGCTCCACACAGCGCCTGAGATACTTCTGCTGCTACAATGGTAAGTGCTCCACACAGCGCCTGAGATACTTCTGCTGCTACAATGGTAAGTGCTCCACACAGCGCCTGAGATACTTCTGCTGCTACAATGGTAAGTGCTCCACACAGACGGTGCCAAGTAGTGTATTTGGAAAGAAACAATCATAAAAATCGTAATTATTTAAGTAAAAAAAAAAGTGAAATGACATTATGTCCTCTTGATGACAGCAAAAAAATAGATAGAAACAAGTTGATTGCATCAAAATTTTGCAAGAATTATGCACTATTTTTCTGTAGGAAAACATTTTTTTTCCAAAATTTTTATATTTTTTCCCCCAAGAAGTCTTTCTCCCAACGGCCTCCAACCCCCCCCCCCGACCCCTCCCCCCCGGCCATTGAAGGGCATGGATGAGGTGTCTACATTTCTAGGATCAACTCAGAAAGTCAAATTCTCTCCTACCTCGGTCTAGCTAGCATAATACCCGATATGTCTTAAGAACATAAGAAAGGAGGAACACTGCAGGAGGCCTGTTGGCCCATACTAGGCAGGTCCTTTACAATCCCTCCCACTAACAAAACGTTTGCCTAACCCAATTTTCAATGCTACCCAAGAAATAAGCTCTGATGTGCAAGTCCCACTCAAATCCAACCCCTCCCACTCATGTATTTATCCAACCTAAATTTGAAGCTACCCAAAGTCCTAGTCTCAATAACCCAACTAGGTAGACTGTTCCACTCATCAACTACCCTATTTCCAAGCCAATACTTTCCTATGTCCTTTCTAAATCTAAACTTGTCTAATTTAAATCCATTACTGCGGGTTCTATCTTGGAGAGATATCCTCAAGACCTTGTTAATATCCCCTTTATTAATACCTATCTTCCACTTATACACTTCGATCAGGTCTCCCCTCATTCTTCGTCTAACAAGTGAATGTAACTTAAGAGTCTTCAATCTATCTTCATAAGGAAGATTTCTAATGCTATGTATTAATTTAGTCATCCTACGCTGAATGTTTTCTAACGAATTTATGTCCATTCTGTAATATGGAGACCAGAACTGAGCTGCATAATCTAGGTGAGGCCTTACTAATGATGTATAAAGCTGCAGTATGACCTCTGGACTTCTGTTGCTTACACTTAAGAACATAAGAAAAAAAGAATGTAGGAACACTGAAGAAGGCAGTAGGAATGTGGTGTATCTGAAACAGCGAGAATGTTTTCACACGTTTTCTAAACTGTATTTAATATTAGATTAATCCCAGAACACTGAATACATTGAATATCATAAATACATTAATTCTGTTCATGGGAATATATATGTTTAGCTTGTTTATAATATTAGAATATTTGCTAGCATTATAACTCGAATATATTTGGTATAAATGGATTAAAAACTCACACGTTGATAAATGAGAGACATGTGCAAGATTTGGGAGTCTTTTCTGTGTTTCTCTAGCCAGTGTCTTCAGTCCATTACAGAAAAGATCGGTGGAAGTTGAAGAGTTTGGGATAATCAGTCCGTGATTTATAAGCTGGAACACAGTTCGTGGGTATACTGTAAGACCTTCAAAAGTGTTTGTCCCAATAAACACAAAAGTAATTGGAATCCCTAATAACAGTAGTCGAACTCTTTACAATGGTAACACTTCTGACCATTGTAGTACCACTGTAGATGATTTCACTAATTAGGTTGGTAGTAAACTGCCAATGGCACCACAAATAAAAATAGTAGCACTAATACCAGTAATGACAATGGTTGCGCCAGTGCCAATAATAACAACAGTAGGTATGATAACAGTAGGGATAATAACAGCAATAGGGATAACAACAACAGTAAGAACAATAACTAATGAACCAATTCATTCTCAAAATGTGAAGTTCACATTTCTTGTATTCACATGTTACGTATGTAACAATCTCTGACTATAAGCTTTCCACATCTAATTCATTGTTAATAATATAGCAACCTTGTGGTTCTTTCTGACAGATGGACCAGTGAAAATTTGTACACTAAAAAAGAGTACAGAAGCTCTGTATATGGATATTGTCGGCATGGCCTTCCCTAAAAACTCACCTTTAAAGCGCCTTTTTGATAAGCAGTAAGTAATATTCTGGTGATAAACGAAAATAATCACAATAAAGTAGGTGAAATAATTAATACAAACACATAAATAATGTATATGTTTTGACTATGTATTAGTTGTTACAATGATTTGTTCATTATGATGATATAGTCGTGGTAATGGTATATCTGTGATAATAGATGGTTTGTGTCAATGGTTCGGTAGTGATAATAATGTTACGGACGTGATAATGGATGGTTTGTGTCAATGGTTCGGTAGTGATAATAATGTTACGGACGTGATAATGGATGGTTTGTGTCAATGGTTCGGTAGTGATAATAATGTTACGGACGTGATAATAGATGGTTTGTGTCAATGGTTCGGTCATAATAATATAGCTTCCTAACATTTTGTTAATAATATTGGTACAAAACTCTTCTATAATCGGTCAGTAAGATTTATCTCTAACTTGATTTATTCAGGATATTATTAACGTTTGTTATCTACAGATTAAGTAGCTATGATAACAAGGATAACAAGCTGAAGTACTACTCACCAGGTGGACTAATTTATTTATGTAAAATCCCTCTGAAATATCTAGTAGACATGAATGAATAATTAACAGGAGAAACGAGTCGTGTGTGAATGTTAATATGTCGTTTTACGCAGCTATAAATTGATGTATTTAATTCATGTGTGCGATCCTAGAACGTTATCGCCATAGAGTCTAACCCCAAGTTCCTGTACGTCAGCGATCACAACAAATCATAACACGGGTGGGGTTAGAACCCGCAATCAGAGAGTCACAAAGCTCCAGACAGACGTGTTAGCCACTGTTGCAGCTGGTCCAGTAGCTAACGCGTCGGTCTGGAGTTTTGTGACTGATTGCGGGTTCTAACCCCACCCGTGGTATGGTTTGTTTGCAATCGGGTCATTACGATTTCGTGAATCACAACAACATTAGCAGAGTGCAGCATTAGTTTATAATGCAGTTAACTATTAGTGGTGAGGATTTGAGGGGAATCAATTTTGGTATTCTCAAGGTATCATATGGACACGGAAATCATAATCACTTCAATAAAAATGATAAATAATGAAATGCACTGCCCTAAATTAATTCAAATCTTATACTAACAAAAACCAGTATTGAGGCCAAATTAAAAGGGAGAGTCATTTTTTTTTTCAGAGGAACTAGGATCTACAATACACTATACGCTTTAATTTCACTCTCCAAGACGATGGAGAGTGAAATCCAAGTGTATGGTTGCAATATTGTCTATTTGATATGCAAAATGTGATTTTTTTATTGTCATTAAATCACATTAAATAACTTTCAGGTTGATTGGTGTATTCTTGTACCATTAAGTTGTGTTTCAGTGAGGGTAAATAGGCTGATGTTGTAAATAGTTAAGAAACTTGGACTCGTGGAAGCTATGTTATAACTGGGAATCACTTATGATTAGTTTCAAATTTTTACTACTGGTGCCCTTTATTGAACTCAAAATTTATGATGTTATTAGCTGGTATGAATCCCAATTTTTCCAATTTCATTGGATAAATAGTGAAATTTAATTATATTTAATAACTCAAAAATGCTTTTCCTGATAGTCTTCAAACTATCAATGATGATAAATTCCTGTAAGAAGAGCGATGCCCATTAAGTTTGTTCTGAGTTTGTACAAATTTAAAATTTTATCGAAATTGTGAAAAAACTTGGAATGGTTGTAATGAGATCAGTTGCTTGAGAATGCTAATTCTTATTGGCTTCAAACTTTCACCATTGGAGAGCTTCGTTAAAAGAAAGTTAGACTTTCACTTTCACCTGTGTTAATTTCGTTCAATGTATTCCTATGTAATAACTGAAGAATGACGCATCTGATCGATTTCAAACGCTAAACTCTGGGGAACCTTAATAAAAAGTATCGTTCTATTAATTTTGGAGCCAATTTGCTAAATTTTAAAAGCAAATTTATGAAATTCTATTTTCTAAAATAATTATATATTTTGTGTTATATCGTTGTATATCACTTGATATAGAACATAAGATACAAAAATCTATAGAAAAGTATATACTTGTGTTATTACTGTGCTGCGTTGTTTTAATTTAATGATAGACTATCCTAGTTTTGGAATATTTCTCTGATTCACTCTTTAATTTTCGTCTATAACTCGAGAATGATTTATTCGATTGTCTTCAAATTTTATACACTGACATTGTGTATCTATGACAAGATTCACTGTACCATTATCACACGTGGTGATACTACAATGGTACACTGGACATTGTATCAATGACAAGATTCACTGTACCATTATCACACGTGGTGATACTACACAGAATATTACAGTGGACATTGTATCTATGACAAGATTCACAGTACCATTATCACACGTGGTGATACTACACAGAATATTACAGTGGACATTGATATAGTTTGTTTTTATCATGTAAATATAACCAGGTGAGAGCAGCATCAACACTGATGTATCTCTTCAACGAAGGTTGATATTATTAATGGTTTAGTATTGTTTTACAGTATTGCATTAATTTTCTCTGATGCTAATAAGAGGCTCGTGATCCAAGGAACTCGGTTTTCCCTCCACTAGTTTGAAACGAATTTGAATGTATCACATTTCAGAGGCATCATATGGTGGATTTTGTGCAAAAACTGGAGAATGCCTTTTCTGGTCGGCTTTAAACTTTGCGGTTCCTGTTTTCTTCAACACTGAAGAGCCTTCTGTTAATAAATCTTTTTCTTTTTTAATTTCAACAGGATCGTATGGCTGAGAAGTTCTCATCTAATATATTTTCCACCCAACAAATGTGTCTTTATCAGTCTAAGGAATGAAGAACTGAAGCCGCTTGGTATGGTGAAGGTGGGCGGTGTTATGGTGGTGTGGGCGGTGGGCGTTGTGCTAGCAAGCATCATCTTTCTCACTGAGATATTATACTTCAAGACTCACCTGTGTTGTACTAGCAAGCATCATCTTTCTCACTGAGATATTATACTTCAAGACTCACCTGTGTTGTGCTAGCAAGCATCATCTTTCTCACTGAGATATTATACTTCAAGACTCACCTGTGTTGTACTAGCAAGCATCATCTTTCTCACTGAGATATTATACTTCAAGACTCACCTGTGTTGTACTAGCAAGCATCATCTTTCTCACTGAGATATTATACTTCAAGACTCACCTGTGTTGTGCTAGCAAGCATCATCTTTCTCACTGAGATATTATACTTCAAGACTCACCTGTGTTGTACTAGCAAGCATCATCTTTCTCACTGAGATATTATACTTCAAGACTCACCTGTGTTGTACTAGCAAGCATCATCTTTCTCACTGAGATATTATACTTCAAGACTCACCTGTGTTGTGCTAGCAAGCATCATCTTTCTCACTGAGATATTATACTTCAAGACTCACCTGTGTTGTACTAGCAAGCATCATCTTTCTCACTGAGATATTATACTTCAAGACTCACCTGTGTTGTGCTAGCAAGCATCATCTTTCTCACTGAGATATTATACTTCAAGACTCACCTGTGTTGTACTAGCAAGCATCATCTTTCTCACTGAGATATTATACTTCAAGACTCACCTGTGTTGTACTAGCAAGCATCATCTTTCTCACTGAGATATTATACTTCAAGACTCACCTGTGTTGTGCTAGCAAGCATCATCTTTCTCACTGAGATATTATACTTCAAGACCCACCTGTGTTGTACTAGCAAGCATCATCTTTCTCACTGAGATATTATACTTCAAGACTCACCTGTGTTGTGCTAGCAAGCATCATCTTTCTCACTGAGATATTATACTTCAAGACTCACCTGTGTTGTGCTAGCAAGCATCATCTTTCTCACTGAGATATTATACTTCAAGACCCACCTGTGTTGTACTAGCAAGCATCATCTTTCTCACTGAGATATTATACTTCAAGACTCACCTGTGTTGTGCTAGCAAGCATCATCTTTCTCACTGAGATATTATACTTCAAGACCCACCTGTGTTGTGCTAGCAAGCATCATCTTTCTCACTGAGATATTATACTTCAAGACTCACCTGTGTTGTACTAGCAAGCATCATCTTTCTCACTGAGATATTATACTTCAAGACTCACCTGTGTTGTGCTAGCAAGCATCATCTTTCTCACTGAGATATTATACTTCAAGACCCACCTGTGTTGTACTAGCAAGCATCATCTTTCTCACTGAGATATTATACTTCAAGACTCACCTGTGTTGTGCTAGCAAGCATCATCTTTCTCACTGAGATATTATACTTCAAGACCCACCTGTGTTGTGCTAGCAAGCATCATCTTTCTCACTGAGATATTATACTTCAAGACCCACCTGTGTTGTACTAGCAAGCATCATCTTTCTCACTGAGATATTATACTTCAAGACTCACCTGTGTTGTGCTAGCAAGCATCATCTTTCTCACTGAGATATTATACTTCAAGACTCACCTGTGTTGTACTAGCAAGCATCATCTTTCTCACTGAGATATTATACTTCAAGACCCACCTGTGTTGTACTAGCAAGCATCATCTTTCTCACTGAGATATTATACTTCAAGACCCACCTGTGTTGTACTAGCAAGCATCATCTTTCTCACTGAGATATTATACTTCAAGACCCACCTGAGTTGTACTAGCAAGCATCATCTTTCTCACTGAGATATTATACTTCAAGACCCACCTGTGTTGTACTAGCAAGCATCATCTTTCTCACTGAGATATTATACTTCAAGACTCACCTGTGTTGTACTAGCAAGCATCATCTTTCTCACTGAGATATTATACTTCAAGACTCACCTGTGTTGTACTAGCAAGCATCATCTTTCTCACTGAGATATTATACTTCAAGACTCACCTGTGTTGTACTAGCAAGCATCATCTTTCTCACTGAGATATTATACTTCAAGACTCACCTGTGTTGTACTAGCAAGCATCATCTTTCTCACTGAGATATTATACTTCAAGACTCACCTGTGTTGTACTAGCAAGCATCATCTTTCTCACTGAGATATTATACTTCAAGAACCATCTGTGTTGTACTAGCAAGCATCATCTTTCTCACTG
The DNA here is from genome assembly GCF_038502225.1 of Cherax quadricarinatus. Classification (NCBI taxonomy): domain Eukaryota; kingdom Metazoa; phylum Arthropoda; class Malacostraca; order Decapoda; family Parastacidae; genus Cherax; species Cherax quadricarinatus. The sequence continues at coordinate 375,846 of NW_027195053.1, forward strand.
AGATATTATACTTCAAGACTCACCTGTGTTGTGCTAGCAAGCATCATCTTTCTCACTGAGATATTATACTTCAAGAACCATCTGTGTTGTACTAGCAAGCATCATCTTTCTCACTGAGATATTATACTTCAAGACCCACCTGAGTTAGCCTCAAGGTTTAATATAATTGGCGATTACAACATTGTTTATTTTTCAGTATTATGTACTATTTTTCACAGTAAAAATAATATGAATCACTGTATTTATAAACATTTACTGATTATCTCACTTGACATGAAATGTGCTAAAGTAATCACTTCTGTATTTTTCATTGCCTAATAATTAATAAATACGTTAATTGAGAAATGTGTTTGTATTTATTTTAAGCTTAAGTACAAATTATTTTCCCTACTCTGAGGTCTTTTGTGAAACTCATCTAGCAAATGTAATGTATCAAATAGAATGTACGTAGTTGATCAAGAAATATTACATCTGGACGTGAACTGTTACTAAGAAGTTGAGTACGTATTTGTTTGAGTGTATGTGTCAAGAACGTTATTTATGTGTTAGATAAATGGTTCACAAAACACGCAAATTGACGACTGAGACACTTGTGAGACAGTTGGGTATCTTTACAGTGGAAATATTTCTCCAGCCAGTGGCTTGCTTAGTCCAATACTGATAGAATTTTTGGAAGATAAGGAGTTTGAGGTAATCAGTCCCTCAGCCTGGAGTCGATGTGATCAGTCCATCACTCTTAATAAACTGCCCATTATCGACTGTTCTCTACTACCGTTTATATTTAAATACAGTCATTGACTTCTGTGTGAGTCGTTGACTCATAATCAAGGTGTTTTGTTCGAAGGAAGACCCTTGATCAAAGGAATTAGAGCTACCATCTACAACAATGGTGACGTACCAAACATGCCTCACCACCAATCTCCAACAATCACACCTGTTACTGTTGTCAAACTTGCTTCACTTAGTATTACAAACAAGCTATACTTCCATACGTTATTGTTTATTAATGCCATTTTCTCAAGATCTTTAATGATAATTATTCCTGTGAACTAAAGTCTAGCATTTGTCTACCCTCTGCTGCATGCTACCCTCTGCTGCATGCTACCCTCTGCTGCATGCTACCCTCTGCTGCATGCTACCCTCTGCTGCACGCTACCCTCTGCTGCATGCTACCCTCTGCTGCACGCTACCCTCTGCTGCATGCTACCCTCTGCTGCATGTTACCCTCTGCTGCATGCTACCCTCAGCTGCATGCTACCCTCTGCTGCACGCTACCCTCTGCTGCATGCTACCCTCTGCTGCATGCTACCCTCTGCTGCATGCTACCCTCTGCTGCATGCTACCCTCTGCTGCATGCTATCCTCTGCTGCATGCTACCCTCTGCTGCATGCTACCCTCTGCTGCATGCTACCCTCTGCTGCATGCTACCCTCTGCTGCATGCTACCCTCTGCTGCATGCTACCCTCTGCTGCATGCTACCCTCTGCTGCATGCTGCCCTCTGCTGCATGCTACCCTCTGCTGCATGCTACCCTCTGCTGCATGCTGCCCTCTGCTGCATGCTACCCTCTACTACATGCTACCCTCTGCTGCATGCTGCCCTCTGCTGCATGCTACCCTCTGCTGCATGCTACCCTCTGCTGCATGCTGCCCTCTACTGCATGCTACCCTCTGCTGCATGCTACCCTCTGCTGCATGCTACCCTCTGCTGCATGCTACCCTCTGCTGCATGCTGCCCTCTGCTGCATGCTACCCTCTGCTGCATGCTACCCTCTGCTGCATGCTACCCTCTGCTGCATGCTACCCTCTGCTGCATGCTACCCTCTGCTGCATGCTACCCTCTGCTGCATGCTGCCCTCTGCTGCATGCTACCCTCTGCTGCATGCTACCCTCTGCTGCATGCTACCCTCTGCTGCATGCTACCCTCTGCTGCATGCTACCCTCTGCTGCATGCTACCCTCTGCTGCATGCTACCCTCTGCTGCATGCTACCCTCTGCTGCATGCTACCCTCTGCTGCATGCTACCCTCTGCTGCATGCTACCCTCTGCTGCATGCTACCCTCTGCTGCATGCTACCCTCTGCTGCATGCTACCCTCTGCTGCATGCTACCCTGCTGCATGCTACCCTCTGCTGCATGCTACCCTCTGCTGCATGCTACCCTCTGCTGCATGCTACCCTCTGCTGCATGCTACCCTCTGCTGCATGCTACCCTCTGCTGCATGCTACCCTCTGCTGCATGCTACCCTCTGCTGCATGCTACCCTCTGCTGCATGCTACCCTCTGCTGCATGCTACCCTCTGCTGCATGCTACCCTCTGCTGCATGCTACCCTCTGCTGCATGCTACCCTCTGCTGCATGCTACCTTCTGCTGCATGCTACCCTCTGCTGCACGCTACCCTCTGCTGCATGCTACCCTCTGCTGCATGCTACCCTCAGCTGCATGCTACCCTCTGCTGCATGCTACCCTCTGCTGCATGCTACCCTCTGCTGCATGCTACCCTCTGCTGCATGCTACCCTCTGCTGCATGCTACCCTCTGCTGCATGCTACCGTCTGCTGCATGCTACCCTCTGCTGCACGCTACCCTCAGCTGCATGCTACCCTCTGCTGCATGCTACCCTCTGCTGCATGCTACCCTCTGCTGCACGCTACCCTCTGCTGCATGCTACCCTCTGCTGCATGCTACCCTCAGCTGCATGCTACCCTCTGCTGCATGCTACCCTCTGCTGCATGCTACCCTCTGCTGCATGCTACCCTCTGCTGCATGCTACCCTCTGCTGCATGCTACCGTCTGCTGCATGCTACCCTCTGCTGCACGCTACCCTCTGCTGCATGCTACCCTCTGCTGCATGCTACCCTCTGCTGCATGCTACCCTCTGCTGCATGCTACCCTCTGCTGCATGCTACCCTCTACTGCATGCTACCCTCTGCTGCATGCTACCCTCTGCTGCATGCTACCCTCTGCTGCATGCTACCCTCAGCTGCATGCTACCCTCAGCTGCATGCTACCCTCTGCTGCATGCTACCCTCTGCTGCATGCTACCCTCTGCTGCATGCTACCCTCTGCTGCATGCTACCCTCTGCTGCATGCTACCGTCTGCTGCATGCTACCCTCGGCTGCACGCTACCCTCAGCTGCATGCTACCCTCTGCTGCATGCTACCCTCAGCTGCATGCTACCCTCTGCTGCATGCTACCCTCTGCTGCATGCTACCCTCTGCTGCATGCTACCCTCTGCTGCATGCTACCCTCTGCTGCATGCTACCCTCTGCTGCATGCTACCCTCTGCTGCATGCTACCCTCTGCTGCATGCTACCCTCTGCTGCATGCTACCCTCTGCTGCATGCTACCGTCTGCTGCATGCTATGCTACCCTCTGCTGCGCTACACTCTGCTGCATGCTACCCTCTGCTGCATGCTACCCTCTGCTGCATGCTACCCTCTGCTGCATGCTACCCTCTGCTGCATGCTACCCTCTGCTGCATGCTACCCTCTGCTGCATGCTACCCTCTGCTGCATGCTACCCTCTGCTGCATGCTACCCTCTGCTGCATGCTACCCTCTGCTGCATGCTACCCTCTGCTGCATGCTACCCTCTGCTGCATGCTACCCTCTGCTGCATGCTACCCTCTGCTGCATGCTACCCTCTGCTGCATGCTACCCTCTGCTGCATGCTACCCTCTGCTGCATGCTACCCTCTGCTGCATGCTACCCTCAGCTGCATGCTACCCTCTGCTGCATGCTACCCTCTGCTGCATGCTACCCTCTGCTGCATGCTACCCTCAGCTGCATGCTACCCTCAGCTGCATGCTACCCTCTGCTGCATGCTACCCTCTGCTGCATGCTACCCTCTGCTGCATGCTACCCTCTGCTGCATGCTACCCTCTGCTGCATGCTACCCTCTGCTGCATGCTACCCTCTGCTGCATGCTACCCTCTGCTGCATGCTACCCTCTGCTGCATGCTACCCTCTGCTGCATGCTACCCTCTGCTGCATGCTACCCTCTGCTGCATGCTACCCTCTGCTGCATGCTACCCTCTGCTGCATGCTACCCTCTGCTGCATGCTACCCTCTGCTGCATCTACCCTCTGCTGCATGCTACCCTCTGCTGCATGCTACCCTCTGCTGCATGCTACCCTCTGCTGCATGCTACCCTCTGCTGCATGCTACCCTCTGCTGCATGCTACCCTCTGCTGCATGCTACCCTCTGCTGCATGCTACCCTCTGCTGCATGCTACCCTCTGCTGCATGCTACCCTCTGCTGCATGCTACCCTCTGCTGCATGCTACCCTCTGCTGCATGCTACCCTCTGCTGCATGCTACCCTCTGCTGCATGCTACCCTCTGCTGCATGCTACCCTCTGCTGCATGCTACCCTCTGCTGCATGCTACCCTCTGCTGCATGCTACCCTCTGCTGCATGCTACCCTCTGCTGCATGCTACCCTCTGCTGCATGCTACCCTCTGCTGCATGCTACCCTCTGCTGCATGCTACCCTCTGCTGCATGCTACCCTCTGCTGCATGCTACCCTCTGCTGCATGCTACCCTCTGCTGCATGCTACCCTCTGCTGCATGCTACCCTCTGCTGCATGCTACCCTCTGCTGCATGCTACCCTCTGCTGCATGCTACCCTCTGCTGCATGCTACCCTCTGCTGCATGCTACCCTCTGCTGCATGCTACCCTCTGCTGCATGCTACCCTCTGCTGCATGCTACCCTCTGCTGCATGCTACCCTCTGCTGCATGCTACCCTCTGCTGCATGCTACCCTCTGCTGCATGCTACCCTCTGCTGCATGCTACCCTCTGCTGCATGCTACCCTCTGCTGCATGCTACCCTCTGCTGCATGCTACCCTCTGCTGCATGCTACCCTCTGCTGCATGCTACCCTCTGCTGCATGCTACCCTCTGCTGCATGCTACCCTCTGCTGCATGCTACCCTCTGCTGCATGCTACCCTCTGCTGCATGCTACCCTCTGCTGCATGCTACCCTCTGCTGCATGCTACCCTCTGCTGCATGCTACCCTCTGCTGCAGGCTCCGCTCTGCTGCAAGCTACCCTCTGCTGCATGCTACCCTCTGCTGCATGCTACCCTCTGCTGCATGCTACCCTCTGCTGCATGCTACCCTCTGCTGCATGCTACCCTCTACCCTCTGCTGCATGCTACCCTCTGCTGCATGCTACCCTCTGCTGCATGCTACCCTCTGCTGCATGCTACCCTCTAGCTGCATGCTACCCTCTGCTGCATGCTACCCTCTGCTGCATGCTACCCTCTGCTGCATGCTACCCTCTGCTGCATGCTACCCTCTGCTGCATGCTACCCTCTGCTGCATGCTACCCTCTGCTGCATGCTACCCTCTGCTGCATGCTACCCTCTGCTGCATGCTACCCTCTGCTGCATGCTACCCTCTGCTGCATGCTACCCTCTGCTGCATGCTACCCTCTGCTGCATGCTACCCTCTGCTGCATGCTACCCTCTGCTGCATGCTACCCTCTGCTGCATGCTACCCTCTGCTGCATGCTACCCTCTGCTGCATGCTACCCTCTGCTGCATGCTACCCTCTGCTGCATGCTACCCTCTGCTGCATGCTACCCTCTGCTGCATGCTACCCTCTGCTGCATGCTACCCTCTGCTGCATGCTACCCTCTGCTGCATGCTGCCCTCTGCTGCATGCTACCCTCTGCTGCATGCTACCCTCTGCTGCATGCTACCCTCTGCTGCATGCTACCCTCTGCTGCATGCTACCCCCTGCTGCATGCTACCCTCTGCTGCATGCTACCCTCTGCTGCATGCTACCCTCTGCTGCATGCTACCCATGCTACCCTCTGCTGCCTCTGCTGCATGCTACCCTCTGCTGCATGCTACCCTCTGCTGCATGCTACCCTCTGCTGCTGCCATGCTACCCTGCTGCATGCTACCCTCTGCTGCATGCTACCCTCTGCTGCATGCTACCCTCTGCTGCATGCTACCCTCTGCTGCATGCTACCCTCTGCTGCATGCTACCCTCTGCTGCATGCTACCCTCTGCTGCATGCTACCCTCTGCTGCATGCTACCCTCTGCTGCATGCTACCCTCTGCTGCATGCTACCCTCTGCTGCATGCTACCCTCTACTGCATGCTACCCTCTGCTGCATGCTACCCTCTGCTGCATGCTACCCTCTGCTGCATGCTAGCTGCATGCTCTGCTGCATGCTACCCTCTGCTGCATGCTACCCTCTGCTGCATGCTACCCTCTGCTGCATGCTACCCTCTGCTGCATGCTACCCTCTGCTGCATGCTACCCTCTGCTGCATGCTACCCTCTGCTGCATGCTACCCTCTGCTGCATGCTACCCTCTGCTGCATGCTACCCTCTGCTGCATGCTACCCTCTGCTGCATGCTACCCTCTGCTGCATGCTACCCTCTGCTGCATGCTACCCTCTGCTGCATGCTACCCTCTGCTGCATGCTACCCTCTGCTGCATGCTACCCTCTGCTGCATGCTACCCTCTGCTGCATGCTACCCTCTGCTGCATGCTACCCTCTGCTGCATGCTACCCTCTGCTGCATGCTACCCTGCTGCATGCTACCCTCTGCTGCATGCTACCCTCTGCTGCATGCTACCCTCTGCTGCATGCTACCCTCTGCTGCATGCTACCCTCTGCTGCATGCTACCCTCTGCTGCATGCTACCCTCTGCTGCATGCTACCCTCTGCTGCATGCTACCCTCTGCTGCATGCTACCCTCTGCTGCATGCTACCCTCTGCTGCATGCTACCCTCTGCTGCATGCTACCCTCTGCTGCATGCTACCCTCTGCTGCATGCTGCCCTCTGCTGCATGCTACCCGCTGCTGCAGGCTACCCTGCTGCATGCTACCCTCTGCTGCATGCTACCCTCTGCTGCATGCTACCCTCTGCTGCATGCTACCCTCTGCTGCATGCTACCCTCTGCTGCATGCTACCCTCAGCTGCATGCTACCCTCTGCTGCATGCTACCCTCTGCTGCATGCTACCCTCTGCTGCATGCTACCCTCTGCTGCATGCTACCCTCTGCTGCATGCTACCCTGTGCGGCATGCCCTCTGCTGCATGCTACCCTCTGCTGCATGCTACCCTCTGCTGCATGCTACCCTCTGCTGCATGCTACCCTCTGCTGCATGCTACCCTCTGCTGCATGCTACCCTCTGCTGCATGCTACCCTCTGCTGCATGCTACCCTCTGCTGCATGCTACCCTCTGCTGCATGCTACCCTCTGCTGCATGCTACCCTCTGCTGCATGCTACCTGCATGCTACCCTCTGCTGCATGCTACCCTCTGCTGCATGCTACCCTCTGCTGCATGCTACCCTAGCTGCATGCTCTCAGCTGCTGCTACCCTCTGCTGCATGCTACCCTCTGCTGCATGCTACCCTCTGCTGCATGCTACCCTCTGCTGCATGCTACCCTCTGCTGCATGCTACCCTCCTGCATGCTGCTGCATGCTACCCTCTGCTGCATGCTACCCTCTGCTGCATGCTACCCTCTGCTGCATGCTACCCTCTGCTGCATGCTACCCTCTGCTGCATGCTACCCTCTGCTGCATGCTACCCTCTGCTGCATGCTACCCTCTGCTGCATGCTACCCTCTGCTGCATGCTACCCTCTGCTGCATGCTACCCTCTGCTGCATGCTACCCTCTGCTGCATGCTACCCTCTGCTGCATGCTACCCTCTGCTGCATGCTACCCTCTGCTGCATGCTACCCTCTGCTGCATGCTACCCTCTGCTGCATGCTACCCTCTGCTGCATGCTACCCTCTGCTGCATGCTACCCTCTGCTGCATGCTACCCTCTGCTGCATGCTACCCTCTGCTGCATGCTACCCTCTGCTGCATGCTACCCTCTGCTGCATGCTACCCTCTGCTGCATGCTACCCTCTGCTGCATGCTACCCTCTGCTGCAGGCTACCCTCTGCTGCATGCTACCCTCTGCTGCATGCTACCCTCTGCTGCATGCTACCCTCTGCTGCATGCTACCCTCTGCTGCATGCTACCCTCTGCTGCATGCTACCCTCTGCTGCATGCTACCCCCTGCTGCTGCTACCCTCCGCTGCATGCTACCCTCTGCTGCATGCTACCCTCTGCTGCATGCTACCCTCTGCTGCATGCTACCCTCTGCTGCATGCTACCCTCTGCTGCATGCTACCCTCTGCTGCATGCTACCCTCTGCTGCATGCTACCCTCTGCTGCATGCTACCCTCTGCTGCATGCTACCCTCTGCTGCATGCTACCCTCTGCTGCATGCTACCCTCTGCTGCACCCTCTGCTGCATGCTACCCTCTGCTGCTATGCTACCCTCTGCTGCATGCTACCCTCTGCTGCATGCTACCCTCTGCTGCATGCTACCCTCTGCTGCATGCTACCCTCTGCTGCATGCTACCCTCTGCTGCATGCTACCCTCTGCTGCATGCTACCCTCTGCTGCATGCTACCCTCTGCTGCATGCTACCCTCTGCTGCATGCTACCCTCTGCTGCATGCTACCCTCTGCTGCATGCTACCCTCTGCTGCATGCTACCCTCTGCTGCATGCTACCCTCTGCTGCATGCTACCCTCTGCTGCATGCTACCCTCTGCTGCATGCTACCCTCTGCTGCATGCTACCCTCTGCTGCATGCTACCCTCTGCTGCATGCTACCCTCTGCTGCATGCTACCCTCTGCTGCATGCTACCCTCTGCTGCATGCTACCCTCTGCTGCATGCTACCCTCTGCTGCATGCTACCCTCTGCTGCATGCTACCCTCTGCTGCATGCTACCCTCTGCTGCATGCTACCCTCTGCTGCATGCTACCCTCTGCTGCATGCTACCCTCTGCTGCATGCTACCCTCTGCTGCATGCTACCCTCTGATGCATGCTACCCTCTGCTGCATGCTACCCCTCTGCTGCATGCTACCCTCTGCTGCATGCTACCCTCTGCTGCATGCTACCCTCTGCTGCATGCTACCCTCTGCTGCATGCTACCCTCTGCTGCATGCTACCCTCTGCTGCATGCTACCCTCTGCTGCATGCTACCCTCTGCTGCATGCTACCCTCTGCTGCATGCTACCCTCTGCTGCATGCTACCCTCTGCTGCATGCTACCCTCTGCTGCATGCTACCCTCTGCTGCATGCTACCCTCTGCTGCATGCTACCCTCTGCTGCATGCTACCCTCTGCTGCATGCTACCCTCTGCTGCATGCTACCCTCTGCTGCATGCTACCCTCTGCTGCATGCTACCCTCTGCTGCATGCTACCCTCTGCTGCATGCTACCCTCTGCTGCATGCTACCCTCTGCTGCATGCTACCCTCTGCTGCATGCTACCCTCTGCTGCATGCTGCATGCTACCCTCTGCTGCATGCTACCCTCTGCTGCATGCTACCCTCTGATGCATGATACCCTCTGCTGCATGCTACCCTCTGCTGCATGCTACCCTCTGCTGCATGCTACCCTCTGCTGCATGCTACCCTCTGCTGCATGCTACCCTCTGCTGCATGCTACCCTCTGCTGCATGCTACCCTCTGCTGCATGCTACCCTCTGCTGCATGCTACCCTCTGCTGCATGCTACCCTCTGCTGCATGCTACCCTCTGCTGCATGCTACCCTCTGCTGCATGCTACCCTCTGCTGCATGCTACCCTCTGCTGCATGCTACCCTCTGCTGCATGCTACCCTCTGCTGCATGCTACCCTCTGCTGCATGCTACCCTCTGCTGCATGCTACCCTCTGCTGCATGCTACCCTCTGCTGCATGCTACCCTCTGCTGCATGCTACCCTCTGCTGCATGCTACCCTCTGCTGCATGCTACCCTCTGCTGCATGCTACCCTCTGCTGCATGCTACCCTCTGCTGCATGCTACCCTCTGCTGCATGCTACCCTCTGCTGCATGCTACTCCTCTGCTCTGCTGCATGCTACCCTCTGCTGCATGCTACCCTCTGCTGCATGCTACCCTCTGCTGCATGCTACCCTCTGCTGCATGCTACCCTCTGCGGCATGCTACCCTCTGCTGCATGCTACCCTCTGCTGCATGCTACCCTCTGCTGCATGCTACCCTCTGCTGCATGCTACCCTCTGCTGCATGCTACCCTCTGCTGCATGCTACCCTCTGCTGCATGCTACCCTCTGCTGCATGCTACCCTCTGCTGCATGCTACCCTCTGCTGCATGCTACCCTCTGCTGCATGCTACCCTCTGCTGCATGCTACCCTCTGCTGCATGCTACCCTCTGCTGCATGCTACCCTCTGCTGCATGCTACCCTCTGCTGCATGCTACCCTCTGCTGCATGCTACCCTCTGCTGCATGCTACCCTCTGCTGCATGCTACCCTCTGCTGCATGCTACCCTCTGCTGCATGCTACCCTCTGCTGCATGCTACCCTCTGCTGCATGCTACCCTCTGCTGCATGCTACCCTCTGCTGCATGCTACCCTCTGCTGCATGCTACCCTCTGCTGCATGCTACCCTCTGCTGCATGCTACCCTCTGCTGCATGCTACCCTCTGCTGCATGCTACCCTCAGCTGCATGCTACCCTCTGCTGCATGCTACCCTCTGCTGCATGCTACCCTCTGCTGCATGCTACCCTCTGCTGCATGCTACCCTCTGCTGCATGCTACCCTCTGCTGCATGCTACCCTCTGCTGCATGCTACCCTCTGCTGCATGCTACCCTCTGCTGCATGCTACCCTCTGCTGCATGCTACCCTCTGCTGCATGCTACCCTCTGCTGCATGCTACCCTCTGCTGCATGCTACCCTCTGCTGCATGCTACTACCTTCCTTGACTTTTAGTACAGCCACCGATAATACCCAAATAATATTGTCTAACTCAAATCTGAAGATATTTCTTGGTCGCTGATTTGTTTCTATGTATGGATATTTGTGTATGGGTATGTGTGTGTGTACTTACCTAATTGTGGTTGCAGGAGTCGAGTCATAGCTCCTTCCACCAACTCTTCACTGGTCGCCACTAAGTCCACTCCCTGCTCCATGAGCTTTATCATACCTTTTCTTAATGCTATGCATGGTACCTGCCTCCACTATCTCACTGCCCAGACTATTCAACTTCCTGAAAACTCTATGGCTGAAGAAATACTTCTTAACATCCCTGTAACTCATCTGAGTCTTTAACATTTAATTGTGACCCCTTGTTGCTGTGTCCCATCTCATGAACATCTTGTCGCTGTCCAGTTTATCGATTCCTCTCAGTATTTCATATCATATCCCCCCATTTCTCCCGTGCCGACAGGACGATTTCCCCTAACCTCTCCTCGTTGGACATGCCTCTTAACTCCAGGATTAGTCTAAATACAAACCTTTGCACTTCCTCTAATTTCCTGAAATGCTTGGCCAGGTATGGGGTTCCAAACTGGTGCTGCATACTCCAATATGGGCCTAATGTACAAGGTGTACCGAGATCTGAAAGTTTTCTTACTGAAATATCGGAATGCTATTCTTAGGTTTGCTAGGGGACCATGTGCTACACTAGTTTTTTTGGGTGATGAGCATCTCAGGAGAAGTGCTCGGTATTATTCTCATCCCAAGATTCTTTTCCTTGAGTGAGGTTTATAGTCTTTAGCTACTTAGACTGCACTCTGTCTGCGGTGTTCTTTGCCCTTCCTCAATCTATATGACTTTGCACTTGGTGGGGTCGAACTCCAGGAGCCAGTTTCTGAACCAGGCCTCCAGATCCCTTTGTAGTCCTGTCTGGTCCTCTTCCGGTTAAATTTTTCTCATTAACTTCACATCGTCTGCAAACAGGGATACTTCTGAATCTATTCCTTCCATCACGTCATTCACATATAACAGAAACAGCAACGGTCTTAGGACTGACCCTTGTGTAGAACTGTGTCAAAAACCATTTGGAAATAAAAAAAATACAATTTACCAACCCCTTTCTCTCTCTCTCTCTCTCTTTCTCTCTCTCTCTCTCTCTCGTTTAACTGCTGTCACCCTGTCATAGAACTCCAGTAGGTTCGTGACACAGGATTTCCCGTCCCTGATTCTGTGCTGGCTTTCGTTGATAAATTCTTTCGTTTCTAGGTGCTCCACCACTTTTCTCCTGATAATTCCTTCCATGACTTTGCATACTATGCATATCAGTGACACTGGTTTGTAGCTTAATGCTGCCTGTCTGTTTCATTTTTTTTTAAATTGGGTGGATGGGTGTGTATGTGGAAGAGTGGAGAATAATAAGAGGACAGTCACTGGGAAGGTAATCTTAGCTCACTCTGGGAAAGACAAAGAGGAAGAAACACTGACCGGGTTGAATAATAAGACACCTGCCCAATAGTGAGAAGGACGGTGGAAAATAGTTAGTCTGAGGTAATCGGTCTCTCAGCCTGGAGTCGATGTATCAGTCTACTAACTAGTGAAACATTTCCCTATACAATGTACACACTCAACCTTCTCCTAAGTAAGATACAGATGTGTTAAAATTATGAGGCTGATCAGAAGAGCCTGTGTCACCATTTATCACATGCAAACAAAACCTGGGCAGCCTTGTTTGGTAATATTCCCATGAATTTTGTTCAAGACTCAATACTCAAATACTGAAAATTGGAAACCAATCGAGAAAAGTCTTTTTGGAGTAATAAAGGAAATTTTTTCAGATAGCAAAATAAAAGTTTTGAGAATGTTCCAAAATAGGAAAATCTTCCCTAGTGAAATTTAAATTCGCCTCAAAACAAGAATTTATTTTCCCCAGTTATATTTACTCATTTTCATTCACTTTTAAATTTTTCATTATCCTGATAGAAAAACTAATGGATTTTAACTTAGTGTTGAGAAACCATCACAAGTGGTGAAAATCTGAAGTTAATATCAGTCAGTCTCGACTTAGAGCACCGATTCCATTGATTCCAAGTTATTTTTGTCTATATTCCCACATCATACAATTTACCTGCACGCAAACGAAAATTAATGGGTATTATCCTGGCCCTGAGGTACACCAGATCATAAATATTGAAGGAGTTCAGGTAAAGCAAGAAATATTTAACTTAATTTACAGAGAAAAATAAGGCCATTATAATCATAAAAAGATCAAATTTGCAGCTACACATATAAATTTGCAGCTACACATATAAATTTGCAGCTACACATATATATTTGCAGCTACACATATAAATTTGCAGCTACACATATAAATTTGCAGCTACACATATAAATTTGCAGCTACACATATAAATTTGCAGCTACACATATAAATTTGCAGCAACACATATAAATTTGCAGCTACACATATATATTTGCAGCTACACATATAAATTTGCAGCTACACATATAAATTTGCAGCTACACATATATATGTGCAGCTACACATATAAATTTGCAGCTACACATATAAATTTGCAGCTACACATATAAATTTGTAGCTACACATATAAATTTGCAGCTACACATATATATTTGCAGCTACACATATAAATTTGCAGCTACACATATAAATTTGCAGCTACACATATAAATTTGCAGCTAGACATATAAATTTGCAGCTACACATATAAATTTGCAGCTACACATATAAATTTGTAGCTACACATATAAATTTGCAGCTACACATATAAATTTGCAGCTACACATATAAATTTGCAGCTACACATATAAATTTGTAGCTACACATATAAATTTGTAGCTACACATATAAATTTGCAGCTACACATATAAATTTGCAGCTACACATATAAATTTGCAGCTACACATATAAATTTGCAGCTACACATATAAATTTGCAGCTACACATATAAATTTGCAGCTACACATATAAATTTGCAGCTACACATATAAATTTGCAGCTACACATACAAATTTGCAGCTACACATACAAATTTGCAGCTACACATATAAATTTGCAGCTAAACATATAAATTTGCAGCTACACATATAAATTTGCAGCTACACATATAAATTTGCAGCTACACATATAAATTTGCAGCTACACATATAAATTTGCAGCTACACATATAAATTTGCAGCTACACATATAAATTTGCAGCTACACATATAAATTTGCAGCTACACATATAAATTTACTTCTCCACCATTGTAAATTTTTAGGCACCTTTTATCGTAAGTTAGAACGAATACTGTTCCAGAATAAAGCGAATTATTCAATAAATTTCGTTAAATGGTACGCAAACATGCCATTTTTTTCATGAATTTGGAAGTCATTACATCTCACAAGTGGTGAAAATTCGAAGCCGATTTGATGATTCGTTTTTGAGTTATGATATAAAATTGAAAGGTTAGAAGGAAAGAAAAGGAGGGAGAAAATATTAGTCAGCCTCTAAAAGTCCCCTTTGGAGATACCTAAAAAAAATCATGGTGGAGTCATGGTAGAATCTCAAATCATTGGCACAATATGAGTGGAAATACCTAAAAAAAAAAATAATGGTGGAGTCATGGTAGAATCTCAAATCATTGGCACAATATGAGTGGAAATACCTAAAAAAAAATAATGGTGGAGTCATGGTAGAATCTCAAATCATTGGCACAATATGAGTGGAAATACCTAAAAAAAATAATGGTGGAGTCATGGTAGAATCTCAAATCATTGGCACGATATGAGTGGAAATACCTAAAAAAAATAATGGTGGAGGAATGCTGGAATCTTAAATCATTGGCACAATATGAGTGGAAATACCTAAAAAAAATAATGGTGGAGTCATGGTAGAATCTCAAATCATTGGCACAATATGAGTGGAAATACCTAAAAAAAATCATGGTGGAGTCATGGTAGAATCTCAAATCATTGGCACAATATGAGTGGAAATACCTAAAAAAAATCATGGTGGAGTCATGGTAGAATCTCAAATCATTGGCACAATATGAGTGGAAATACCTAAAAAAAATCATGGTGGAGTCATGGTAGAATCTCAAATCATTGGCACAATATGAGTGGAAATACCTAAAAAAAATCATGGTGGAGTCATGGTAGAATCTCAAATCATTGGCACAATATGAGTGGAAATACCTAAAAAAAATCATGGTGGAGTCATGGTAGAATCTCAAATCATTGGCACAATATGAGTGGAAATACCTAAAAAAAATCATGGTGGAGTCATGGTAGAATCTCAAATCATTGGCACAATATGAGTGGAAATACCTAAAAAAAATCATGGTGGAGTCATGGTAGAATCTCAAATCATTGGCACAATATGAGTGGAAATATTACTTCAGACTCTGAGGATGGCCTGGGAGAGGCCATACCATCGTACAGCATCAACTGCTACAAGTAAATCTTGGGTAATAAATCCGACTTGCCCCTTTTATATACAAAACACAATTAGACAGAGGCTTCCCTACAAGTCATGTACAAAGAGTCCGACTGGTTGAAGATTGAGACACTTACGCAACATATGGGAATCTTTATTAAGGAAACGTTTCGCCATCAGTCCAATACGAAGCAGAAATGTGTAAGGAGAGGAGGAGTTTGAGGTAATAAGTTCCTCAGCCTGGAGTAGATGTGTTCAGTCCATCAAAACCATTCGTCACAAAGATTGCGACTATTTGCAAATATGGAATTTATATTTTGTGGCTGAGCAGGTAATCTTGCACAGGTGGCAGGAACCCCAACACTGACGACACAGTTGGAGAAGTTGTATTCACCCAGAGGTTTATGTCTCAGTGTATACAATAGTGAGAACTTTCTGTAAACCTTCTTGAAGAATGAAAGTATCATTGATTGGTATTAAACAAGTTATATGACTATTTGGATATTTTGTTGATTATAAACCTAAATGTCCACCCACAGGTTGTTTTTTTAGGGACGACCATTATTACTGCCATAAGTAAACCAGTTGTGATATAAATGGTTTACAAAACATCCGGGAATACTTAACATTAAAACATTATAGCATTATTTTACCTTATTGTAATATTTACCTTACGTGTGTTGATAGGCTCTCGATCCAAGGAACTGGACCTATCTTAGCTCGAATTTAAATGACTACACTTCTTTAGCCGTTTCCTCTAATAAAATATTACTACTGCTGATACAAAACTTGTATGTTGTAAAGCTTGACAGACCTCTACAAGAGTTACTAAGACACACAGGATGCAATCACAGACAAGCTGTTGGAAAAAAACACCTCGACCTTGGAGGTTCGTGGGTCTGGTGACTGCAGAGGCAGTCAGGGATGAAAAAAATACCAGCACTCTGCAACACCTGCTATATTACCTCAAAGAACGAACCCTTGAAAAAGTACTGGCTAAACTAGCTATGTTATATTTATAGACTCGGAGGTAACTGGGGCATTTGAGGAACTGGTGAACCTGCAACGCCTTTCCATAGACTCCCACAACTTGCTTCCTCCTGCAGAATCTCTTAACGTGCTGGAAAGCTTAACATTCCTCTGTAAGAGTTACTGGCAGAGGCTCAAAGGATATAAAACCTGGAAAAACTTATAGAAAAATATACCCATGTCTACAAGTATATGTTTGGAGATTTGATGCCCATGAAACACATGAAAATGCGGCTCAGTCCTTCAGTCTTCAGCAACTTGTGTCTTGTAGCAGAAGTAATTAGCATATCGGCAAGCTTCACAACCAGCAATGCTAGCCGGCTCAGTGGAAGAAAACCTGGACAAATTTGACGGGAAAACACTTTAAAACATTAAAATATTTCAAATTGTGGGAAGGGGAAGAAATAGTTGAACTTGCGACTGATTCCCACACAGCTGGAACTGCCTTTTACCTCAAAATGATTTTATCGTGCTGAAAGCTTCACGTCTTTCTGCAAGATTTACTGTGTGCTTCAAACGACGCGAACCTCGAGAACTTATTGGAAAGAACTCCTATAATTATATGTATAGCACTGGAGGACTGTTGTACGGGTGAGAAAGGGATAAATCTGGAACTGCGTACCATAGACTTCCGCAACCTACTTGCTCCTATAAAATTTCTGAGTGTGCGGAAAGCCTTCACACCACTGTGCAAGAATTTTAGAAAGCTTAAAGGAGAGTAGCCGGGAAGAACTGATAAATATAACCAAGACCACAAGGTTTTTGAGGTTTGTGAGGCAGCCGAGAAACTGACGACCCTTCACTTGCCTACCAATGACTCCCACAACTTGATTGCAGATGCTATAATTCTTAGACTGTTAAAAAAACTTCACTACAAGAGTTGGTAGCATGCACAAAGATGCAAAAATATTTTGTTTGGAAATTAACTGAATGCTATATCAATAGCATTGGAAATTTGATGGGTGGACGAGTAACGAGTGAACCTGCAACTTATTCCCAGAGACTCAAACAACTTGTCTGTTGCTGCTGTAAAACATGTTAGTGATAAAAACTTTTGAAACATTATCTATCAGAATGAAAAAAAAAACACCCAAATTTATATTTATATATATGGCGGCGAGAAAGTTGTAAACTTACAATTGTCTGTAAAGAGGCAGATTGAAAGGGAAGTTACCTGCTGTTAAAACTTCATACATGAAGGTCAGCTTCTCATACTGCTGCAAGAGTTGCTACCAGGTTCAGAAGATGCACACTTGCTAGAAATTAGTGGAAAAATATCCAGGCCATACTACTACTACTACTATTGTTACTGCTACTACTACTACTACTATTGTTACTACTACTACTACTACTATTGTTACTGCTACACTACCACCTAACCACAACCACCATTGTTAGCTGCCACCACCATTGTCACTGACCACCACCTACTCTACCACCACCACCAACCACCACCATTGTTACCGCCACCACACCACTACCTTCACCACCACAAACTGTTACTGCCGCACTACCTTTATTTTACTGATACCACCTACTACTCACCTTACTCCACTACTACCACCACCATTGTACTGCCACTACTACCACCTACCACTCTACCACTACAACCTACCATTGTTACTGCACATATTGTTCATGCCAATCCACTACTCCACTACTTCCACTATACCACTACTACCATTGTTACTGCACTACTACTCTTACTACCACTTTTTACTACCACTATCACCTACTACCATTGTTACTGCACCACTACTACCTTACTACTACTACCTTACACTTACCACCATTGTTACCTGCACTACTACCACCATTGACGCTACACCACATTACCATTGTTCCACTACTACCTACAACTACAGTTACATACTATTACTACTACCACCACCACCATTACGCTTACCGCACCACTGCCACTACCATTGTTACTGCCACTAGCCACTACCACTACACTCACTATCCACACTACTACGATTGTTACTGCCACCACTACTACCCCACTACTCCATTGTTACTGCACCAACCAACACTACTCCACCACTACTACCTACCTACCATTGTACGCCATACTAATACCACTACTACTACACCACAACCTACCACATCTTGCCATTACATTGTTACGCACCACTCATCCACCAGCCACCACTGACATCATTACCTACTACCACTACCCTTGTTATCCACACCTATACTACTCTTACCTACCCCACTACCACCTACCATTGCCACTGCACACTACCATTGTACTGCCACCACTACCTACCATTACAGACCACCACCACCACCTTACCTACCACTATCAACTGACCTACCACCACATTGTACTGTCCACTACTACTACTACCACCTACCATTGGTTACTGTCTGCACAGACAGCCCATGCTGTCTGCCAGCTTAGTTCATATTTTGCGGCACTCAGATGCTGCCCTCTGTAGCCAGGCCTCTCGGTGGGCACGCCAGCCTGCCTGCCCTTGCCACGCTCTCACTCTGGCGACACCCTTCACGCAGTCAAGAAGTGTCCTCTCTCGTGGGATGGCCCTCCCGGGCCATGGGCACAACACACATGCCTGTGTACCCACCACGACTTAACAATAAAATAAGAAGCCTCCGAAGATGTATCATTAACCACCCTCTTTCAGCTCTACCAAACAAACCCGGTTATATTACTACTACTATTGTTACCACTACTACTACTACTGCTACTATTGTTACTGCTACTACTACTACTACTACTACTACTATTGTTACTGCTACTACTACTACTACTACTACTACTACTACTACTACTACTATTGTTACTGCTACTACTACTACTACTATTGTTACTGCTACTACTACTACTACTACTACTACTATTGTTACTGCTACTACTACTACTACTACTACTACTATTGTTACTGCTGCTACTACTACTACTACTACTATTGTTACTGCTACTACTACTACTATTGTTACTGCTACTACTACTACTACTACTATTGTTACTGCTACTACTACTACTACTATTGTTACTGCTACTACTACTACTACTATTGTTACTGCTACTACTACTACTACTATTGTTACTGCTACTACTACTACTACTACTACTACTACTACTACTACTTCTACTACTACTAATAATAATAATAATAATAAGAAGAAGAAGAAGAATGGTAACAATAATAATAATCATCATCATAATAATAATAATAATAATAATAATAATAATAATAATAATAATAATAATAATAATAATAGTAATAATAATAATAATAATAATAATAATAATAATAATAATAATAATAATAATAATAATAATAATAATAATAATAATAATATTAGTAATAATAATAATAATAATAATAATAATAATAATAATAATAATAATAATAATAATATCTTTATTTCTACCAGCACATGTACAAGGTATACAAGTACATGTACAAGGTATACAAGTACATGTACAAGGTATACAAGTACATGTACAAGGTATACAAGTACATGTACAAGGTATACAGACCATAACTGACATCAATGACATACTACTATAGAAAGTCCCTTGTTATGCTGAGCATTTCCCGCAAATTAGATCATTTATGTCCCAGGATGCGACCCACACCCAGGTACCCATTACTTCTGATGGGTGAACATGGACAACCGATGTAAAGAAACACGCCCAATGTTTTCATTCCTTCACAAGGAACCGAACCCTGACCCTCTGCGTGCGAAGCAAGAACTTTTCCCCCAGGCCACGGGGCACCAATGGCTTTGGAGGTTTGTGGGCCTGGCAAAAAATAGGAGAACCTGCCTTCACTAGCATGCATTCGGCTTCATAGTCCTCTTCAAGTGAGGCTACAAAGCTTAAACGATACAACCCTAAAAAAACTGATGTAAAAAAACAATACTGTATACGTATTTATTTTATAGATTTGTGGGTCGGACGAGAAACTGTCGAATCTTTAACTGATTCCTGCAACTTTTCGGCTGAAGACAAAAGTCTTAGTATCCTGGTTACCTTGAGAGTTCTCTGGAAAAATGAAATCAGGCTCAAAGAATGAAAACCTTGAAAACTTTATAGGAAAAAATACCTGATGTAATATACATAGCCATGGAGGTTTAAGGTATAGGCGAGAAACAAGTGACCCCACGAATACCTCTCACAGATGCCACAACTTGCCAGCTGCTGCAGATTTCTTGGGATGGTACTAAACTTCACAATCCTCTACAAAGTTGCTATATAGGTTCAAAGCCTACATCCCATTAAAACACATGACAAAAAAAATACAATGTTTATAGTCTCGGAGATTTTTTGAGGCAGCAAGAAACCTGCGAACCACCAACTGCCTCCCCCAGACTCCAGCAACTTGGCTGCTGCTGCAACAGTTCTTAGCAATCTGAAAAGGTTCACATCCCTGTGAGGTCTCAAATGATTCAAAACTGAAAAAAACTGATGTAAAAGGCACCCAAGGCAAGTAAGAAAAAACCAAACTTGCCATTGCTTCCCCCAGACTATTATAAATTGCTTTAAATCTTCTTATCCTGCTGGAAAGCATCACTTTCCTCTCCGAGATTGCTACCTTAAGTAAGTATCTCAAACCGACATGACATTTTACAAAACTGGACTTCTGGTTGCCTTGTGCAAAGCCTTACTGACAAAATTTCACCAGAAATCTCAAAACCACACACACAAAATTATATTAAGAAGGAGCAGAAACTCTGGTAACCTGGTAGATAGACGAGTGGTAAACATTGATTATCCAACTTTCCCTTCTCAATACTTGAAATATCCTCCATTAGGAATCTGTAAAAGAAATCAGAACCTTATCCTCAGATGGCTCTGACATGACTGCTTGGTCACCTACTCTGTAAAATAAACATTTGTTAAATTTGGGAACCACTTTCTCTGTAACAGCTGGCAACTGAATAGCCTTCAGGGAGTCACCACATCCCTGGACCTCAACCAGCTGCGTCAGAGTCAGGGTATCTACTCACATACCATCACCAAGACCCCCACCTTAAACTGGGTTTGACCTGGGCCGGTTCATCACTGCTCGGAGTCTCCAGCAGGTCAGGCCAAATGAACCGGCTCCCCAGGCTCAAACTGTCACCACTTTCGGTAGAAAGTTTAAGGCGAGGCACAGAAGTTCTTCCCTTATACACATGGCTAGTCGTAGTAAACAATGAAAATATTTTAGACACAGTAGCTTTAGTTTTTACCTTGAAACCTTGCAAATCAGGGTCCCTCCAAACCAAATATTTCTCACATTTGAGGAGACCCAATACATTGTTGCCTACTAGTAGGTCAACCCCTGGAAAAAGTAAATCATCTGTAATACCTACAGGCAGGAGTCCTAACAGTGGATCCTGAAATCCCGTTTAAAAAAATGTATCTTTTCCAGTGTAAGTATCTTCTGACATTAGTAATACATCCTTCCGCAAAAAGGAGAATTTGCTACATCCGTCCCTTAGAGACAACACCACCTACCCTACATACATTTTCATGTAAACTCACTGTGGACTTCGTGGAAAAGATCTTCATCAGAGGGTCTAAAACAACTGAACTTCCTGGTGTACCTATAAATGGAGTTTACCTGGAGAGGGTTTGGGAGGTGTACGCCTCCGCGGCTCTGTCGGAGACAAGCCTCGTGGTGGATCAAGATTTGATCAACTAGCCTGTTACTGCTGGGCGTACGCAAACTGACGTAGGAACCACAGTCCGGCTGGTTAAGTATTGACTTTAGGTGCCTGTCCACTGCCTTGATGAAGACAGTCTTAAGTATGCTGGGATGTAGTTAAAGAGTCTTGGGTCCCAGACACTTATTGTGGTGTCTCTCAGTGTCAAGGTGGCTCCCCTGCTTTTTATTGGGGAATGTTGCATCTCCTGCCGAGTCTTTTGCTTTCATAGGGAGTGATTTTCGTGTGCAAGTTTGGTGCTAATCCCTCTAGGATTTTCTATGTGTATATTATCCTGTATCTTTCTCGCCTGCATTCCAGGGAATACAAATAAAGGCAGTTCAACCGTTCCCAGTAATTTAGGTGCCTTATCGTACACTCTCCAGATCAGCAATTTCGCCTGCCTTGAAGGAGGCAGTTAGTGTACAGCAGTATTCCAGCCTAGAGACAACAAGCGATTTGAAGAGAATCATCATGGGCTTGACTTGCCTAGTTTTGAAGGTTCTCATTATCCGTTCTGTCATTTTCCTAGCGGATGAGGTAGATACATTGTTGTGGTCTTTGAAGGCGAGATCCTCTGACATTATCACTCCCAGGTCCTTCACATTGCTTTTTCGCTCTATTGTTTCGTTAGAATTTGTCGAATACCCTGATACAGTTTTAATTTCCTCAAGTTTTCCATATCTGAGTTGAAATTTCTCTTCATTGAACTTCATATTGTTTTGAGTGGCCCATTTAAAGATTTGGTTGATGTCCGCTTGGAGTCTCGCGGTGTCTTCGATGGAGGTCACTGCCATGGTGATCCTGGTGTCATCCACAAAATAAGACACGGAGGTATGGCTTACATCTCTGTCTATGTCAGATATGAATATGAGGAATAGAATGGGAGCGAGTACTGTGCCTTGTGGAACACTGGAAGACAGTACTGTGCCTTGTGGAACAGAGCTTTTCACCGTAGCTGCCTCAGACTTTACTCTGTTGACTACTACTCTTTGTGTTCGATTTGTCAGGAAGTTATAGATCCATCTACCAACTTTTCCCGTTATTCTTTTATCCTGCATTTTGTATGCTATTTCACCATGATCACACTTGTCTAAAGCTTTTGCAAAGTCTGTGTATACTACATCTGTATTTTGTTTATCCTCAACAGTATCCAGGACCTTGTCATAGTAGTCCAGTAGCTGGGACAGGCAGGAGCGACCTGCTCTAAACCCGTGTTGTCCTGGGTTGTGTAGTTGATGGGTATCTAGGTGGGTGGCGATCTTGCTTCTTATTATCCTTTCAAAGATTTTTATGATATGGGATGTTAGTGCTTTACTGCCCCCTTTGTGGAGTGGGGCTATGTCTGTTGTTTTTAGTGTGTGTGGGATGACCCCTGTGTCCATGCTCTCTCTCCGTAGAATGCTGACAGAGGCTTCTTGCAGTTCTTGATGAACACGGAGTTCCATGAGTCTGGGCCTGGGGCAGAGTGCAGGGGCATGTCATTTATTACTTTTTCAGAGTCTTGTAGAGTTAGGATAATATTCGAGAATTTTGAGATGACCAAATTTTGGGCCTCGTTCATAAAGAATTTATTTGGATTTTCGACCCTTAGTCTGGGCAGTGGCTCGCTGAACACTGAGTCATACTGGGACTTTAATATCTCACTCATTTCTTGGCTGTCATTCGTGTATGTCCCATCCTGCCTAAGCAGGGGCCCAATACTGGATGTTATTTTTCCCTTAGATTTGGCGTAGAAGTATTTTGTTTGTTTTTTCAATTTCCTTTATGGCTTTTAGTTCTTCCTGAGATTCTTGTCTCCTGTATGATTCCTTCAAATTAAGTTCGATATTTGCAGTTTCACTAATCAGTGCCTTCTGTAGTATTTCAGATGTATTGACCCCTCTCAGCAGCTCTGTGACTCTTCGCCTTCGTCTGTATAGGGAGCGTCTCTCGCATTATAGTTTACATCTTCTAATTCTTTTTGTTTCATTTAGGTCATGGCTGACTTGTTCCCATTGAATGTTTTTGTTACTGAAGCTGAATTTTCTGAAGACACCCCCATGACTGATCACATTTTGCTGGTTTATTATGGTGTGATCTGAGTGTATTGTCTTTGATACAGTTATATTACGTATGATATTATGTGAAGATGAGGTCCAGCGAATTTTCTAGTCTTGTAGGATCAACTATTTGCTGGTTTAAGTTGAATTGGTTGCAGAGATTTAGTAGTTCGTGTGTGTGTGAATTTTCATCTGAGCTGCCTCCCGGGGTGATCTCTGCTAAAACATTGTTTGCTATACTCTTCCATTTTAGGTGTCTCAGGTTGAAATCTCCTAGTAGTAAGATGTTTGGGGCAGGAGTTGGGAGATTTTCCAGACAGTGGTCAATTTTCTCAAGCTGCTCATGGAATTGCTGGGAAGTTGCATCTGGAGGTTTGTATACTACCACAATGACAAGGTTTTGGTTTTTGATCTTTACCGCCAAAACTTCAACTACATCATTTGAGGTGTTTAGTAGTTCTGTGCAAATGAGCGACTCTGTGACATACAGGAAATCCTCTCCTTGTTGCCTGTTTAGTCTGTCACATCGAAACAGGTCATAACCTGAGATCCATACTTCATTGTCATAATGATCCTTTATGTGGGTCTCTGTGAATGCTGTAAACATTGCATTTGACTCCGTGAGCAGTCCCTTGATGTAAGGAATTTTGTTGTTTTTTGACGGCTTTAGTCCCATTATGTTTGCAAAAACACTGATGAAAGTTAGGGGGATTTTATTTGCTGACATTATTATCTGTTGTTCTGGAGTGAAGGCCAATGTCGTACCTCTACTCCAGAAGTGTTTTCAGTTGGTATAAGATTTCTGTCATTTCTTGCCAGTCTTTTTTCCTTTCTGGAACTAAAAAACCTCTATCTCTGGAGAGGTTATGGCTCCCCTCATTTGTTTCCCCACAATCTGGGGTAAACCAGTACTAGAATACTGCTTACGGACATCTTAGAAATTAATAGCCCAAAGCAATTGCTTATAAGAGTAGAAATTACTTATATAAAACAATAAATCACACAGCAAAGCACGTAGGTACATTAAATTATTATTATTATCTTCACAGAGAATTATTATTACTAAATAACTCCATTAATCATTAAATGTGCACACACAAAAATCAGGCAGAAAAATAATTGTATTACACCTGAAAGAAGTTATCACTAATAATCCTTCCTTTAAATATTGACTCCTCAGGTTTCAAATGTGAATTATCATTCTAAATTTGATAATTTTTCCCTGCAGGGCCTAATGTTACGTTTTTTGGCTGCGTAACTTTAATAAAAAGTCGTGGTTCCTGAAGGGTAAGACCTGCCGAGTCAAGGGGCATTTACATTATTTTAAATAGAAAAAGAAACCACTCTTGGGCCAGCTTGTACCTTCATACAGATTATGAAACATAAATTTGAATGGCCAATGTATTATAAGGAAGGACACAAAAACTCACCTATACAAAACAAATATAGGTGAATATAACATATACAAATTATAGCATATACAATATGCAATCTACTCTGCTACAACCAACATCACCACACTCTAGTTCACCTTTACCCAGTACTTACATTACCTCACTAGCACACTGCTACTAGTGAAACAAAATATATAAACAATTATAAACACTGAGGCTTCATGACACTCCCCCCGCCCCCCTTCTTCTGCCGGTCTGTCTACCAGCAGGCAAAAACACCATCCAAGTACTCTCCCAAAAGTTAAACTGGCCTCGGCACACTAGGGCCTTACAGGTAAACATAAAAGCAGTTAAACACAAAATAATCTATGGTATAAACTTTAAAAACAAAAATCTCTACAAAAGAAACCGAGAAGTATTAGGGCAGTTTGGTGCAGGTGCTGCACTCCATAAACTGACACTCATCACCTCACTCTCCTCTCTCCTCGCCACTCTGCCTGACCAGGAATAATACACGTCTGCTTTGAGTACAAATCCTGGAACTATGGAGCATTTTTTATACAATAATTTTAACAGACTGCATAAAATATACACTACGTAATAGTTTGTGTCTCTGTGTACTCGACTATTTGTGGTTGCAGGGGTCGAGACGTAGATCCTGGCCCTGCCTCTTCACTGATCGCTACTAGGTCCTTTCTCTCCCTGCTCCATGAGCTTTATCATACCTTGTCTTAAAATTGTGTATGGTTCCTGCCTCCACTACGTCACATGCCAAACTATTCCACTTCCTGACAGCTATGTGGCTAAATAAGTACTTCCTAACATCTCTTTGACTTATCTGAGTCTTCAACTTCCAGTTGTGACCCCTTGTTTCTGTGTCCCATCTCCGGAACATCTTGTCAATATCTCGCAGTATTTTGTATGTCATTATCATGTCTTCCCTAACCCTCCTGTCTTCCAGTGTCGTCAGGCTGCTTTCCCTTAACCTTTCTTCATTGGACATTCCCCTTAGTTCTGGAACTAGCCTTGTTAGAACATAAGAAAGAAGGAACACTGCAACAGGTCTACTGACCCATGTGGAGCAGGTCCATGTCCCCCCGATTAGCAAAATGACCCACCCAGTCTGGTCACCTCCACTCAAGGAAGGAGCACGGCACCAGACCCAGCAGCACAAGCTAGTTAGGTCCAACTCACACCCACCCACACCCACTCATGTATTTATCTAACCTATTTTTAAAACCACACAACGTTTTAGCCTCAATAACTGTACTCGGGAGTTTGTTCCACTCATCCACAACTCAATTACCAAACCAGTGCTTTCCTATATCCTTCCTGAATCTGAATTTTTCCAACTTGAATCCATTGCTGCGAGTCCTGTCTTGGCTGGAAATTTTCAGCACCCTATTTATATCCCCTTTATTTATTCCTGTTTTCCATTTATACACCTCGATCATATCCCCCCTAATTCTACGCCTTTCGAGAGAGTGCAGATTCAGGGCCTCAGTCTATCCTCATAGGGAAGATTTCTGATACATGGGATCAACTTTGTCATCCTCCTCTGTACGTTTTCCAGAGCATTTATATCCATTCTGTAATACGGTGACCAAAACTGAGCAGCAAAATCTAAATGAGGCCTAACCAAAGATATATAGAGTTGAAGAACAACCTGACGACTTCTATTATTTATACTTCTAGATATGAAGCCAAGAATTCTGTTAGCTTTATTGCGAACACTAATGCACTGTTGTCTTGGTTTTAAATTACTGCTAACCAGAACTCCTAAATCATTTTCGCAATCAGTAGTATTAAGATCTACATTATTTAGTTTATATGTCGCATGGTTATTGTCCTGTCCAACATTAAGAACTTTGCAATTGTCAATATTAAACTGCATCTGCCACTTCTCCGACCATTGCATCAGTCTATTCAAATCATCCTGGAGTGCTCTAGTGTCCTCATTAGAATGAATTGGACGGCCTATTTTGGTGTCATCAGCAAATTTGCTTTTATCGCTATTTATTCCCTCATCTATGTCGTTTTTGTAAATTGTGAACAACAACGGGCCCAAAACTGACCCCTGTGGAACACCGCTTGTGACGTGCCCCCATTCTGATTTCTTCCCATTTCGGCAAACTCTCTGCTGCCTATTTGTCAGCCATGCCTCTACCCAGGAAAAAATTTCTCCTCCTATTCCGTGTGCCTTAAGTTTCCTCAATAGCCTCTGATGTGGAACTCTATCGAAAGCCTTACTGAAGTCTATATACACAATATCATATTAATTACCATGATCTACCTCCTCAAACACCTTAGTGAAAAAAGTTAGTAAATTCGTAAGACAGGAACTCTCCTTTGTAAAACCGTGTTGAGATTCATTAATCAATCTGTGCCTATCAAGATGGCTACGAAATGCTCCGGCAATTATTGATTCCATAAATTTTCCCACTATGGAGGTAAGGCTTATTGGTCTATAGTTCGAAGCCAAGGACCTGTCACCTGCCTTGGTGACAGGTCCTTGCCATTTTCCACTTATCAGGCACTATGCCAGTTTGTAGTGATATGTTAAAAAGATTAGCCAAAGGTATGCTAAGTTCCTCTTTACATTCCTTTAACACCCTTGCAAACAGTTCATCAGGACCTGGGGATTTGTTAAGTTTTAGTTGCTCTATTTGTCTGAGGACCATGTCACTAGTTACTGCAATCGTACATAGTTTATTATCGTCCTGTTCTACATAATCTATTATTTCAGGAATATCGCTAATATTTTCCTGGATGAAAACTGAGAGGAAGTAGGTATTGAGAATTTCACACATAACCGTATCACTGTCAGTGATCTGATCAGAGTTACTCTTGTCCCTAATCTTACTTCTGTATACCTGAAAGAACCCTTTTGGGTTAGTCTTTGAATCCCTTGCGACCTTAAACTCATAATCCTTTTTGCTTTTCTTATTCCTTTCTTTATTTCTCTCTTTAATTGAATATATTGATTTCTTAACTGCCCATCCCCTCTTTTGATACGCCTATATATGCCTCTCTTTTGATCAATGAGATGTTTTAATCTATTGTTCATCCATTTGGAGTCATTTTTGTTAGATCTAATTTCCCTACTCGGAACAAAAGTTGTCTGGGCAGCTAGAACTATGCTCTGAAAAACGTCATATTGGCAACCAAGATCACCTACCTGACCCATAGTCAGGTCATCCCAATTTAGCCGGCCAAGCGGAAATCTGGGACAGAGATTTGATTGCAGTTATCTGGGTAATTCCATGATATATTGAAACTAAGTGATTTGTGATCACTTTCCCCAAGCTCATCATTAACCTCAAGATTATTAATTAGTGATTCTTTGTTGGCAAGAACCAAGTCAAGCAGATTGTTTCCTCTAGTTGGTTCTGTCACAACTGTTCTAAAAAGCAATCCTGTCACATTGTTCCAATCAATTTGTTTAAAGTTAAAATCTCTCATTAACACAACATTTTCATATCTAGATGCCTTATGAATTTCGTCCCATAACAGCTTACTGCACTCCCTATCAAGGTTTGGGGGCCTATAAATCACACCCAAAATTAATTTGTCACGACCCTCGACAAACTGTAGCCAAACAGATTCTGTGTTCGATGTTTCTAATCTTATATCATGTCTAAGATAACAATTTAAATTTTCTCTGACATACATCGCCACTCCACCACCCTTCCTGTTGACCCTATCAGTGTGGAATAGTTTATAACCCTGTACGTTGCATACAGAAAGCATTTCTCTATCTTTCAGGTTGAACCAGGTCTCTGTTATAGCAATAATATCTATATTACCTACACTTGCAAGTAATCTTAGTTCATCTATTCTATTTCTTAGACTCCTACTATTTGTATAGTAAACCTTAAGGGAGCTAATCACTCGTTGCCCTCCACTATCTCTCTTTGTTTGTTGATCAATTGATTTGCCATTACTATCAACTTTATTTTGAATATTGTCTTTTAAACATATCCCTGAGGTATCCCGGTAATAACTGCTGTTTTTAACCTTTTTAACCTTTGCACTTACTCTAATTTCTTGACTTGCATGACCAGGTGTGGGTTCCAAACTGGTGCTGCATACTCCAGTATGGGCCTTATGTACAAGGTGTACAGAGTCTTGAACGATTCCTTACTAAGGCATCGGAACGCTTTTCTCAGGTTTGCCAGGCGCCCATATATTGCAACAGTTATCTGGTTGACGTGTGCTTCCGGAGACGTGCTCGTTATGTGTGTATTTTTGTGAGTTAGTGTGTATTTTCAGGTATATATGTATGTGCGTGTACTCACCTAATTGTGGTTGCACGGGTCGATTCATAGCTCCTGGTCCCGCCGTGAGTGTATGTGTGTGGTCATTTGTGTGAATGTGTTTAGTCACCAATATGTGATTGCAAGGATCAATTCACTGCTCCTGACACCGGTGGTGAATGTGTGTGGGAGTGCGCATGTGTGTGTCTGTGTGTGTACACATCTAATTATAATTGCAGGGGTAAAGTCACAGTTCCTGGCCCTGCCTCTTCACTGGTCGCCAGTAGGTGTTCTCTCTCTCTCTCTCATTGCTCCATGAGATTTATCATACCTCTTCTTAAAACTATGTATGGATGCTGCCTCCCCCACGTGACTATTCAGACTTTTCCATTTCCTGACAACTCTGTAACTGAAGAAATACTTGCTAATATAGCTGTTAACACAATTGGAAATTATTAACTTCCAATTTTGACCCCTTGTTGTTGTGTCCTATCTCAGGAACATCCTGTCTCTGTCCACCTTGTCAGTTCTTCCCAGTATTTCATATGTCGTTATCATATAATCCGTAACCTCAGTGTCGTCAGGTAGATTTCTCTTAACCTTTCCTCATAGGACATACCCTTTAGCTCAGGGACTAGTGTTGTTGCTAACCTTTGTATTCTCTGTAATTTCTTGACGTGCTTGACCAGGTGTGGGTTCCCTACTTGTGCTGTATACTGCAATATGGGCCTGATATACACGAAGTACAGAGTCTTCAATGATTCCTTACTTAGGGGTTGCAACGCTAGTCTTAGGTTTGCAGGCGCCTATATGACACAACAGATATTTGGTTGATGTGCGCTTCAGATGTGCTCGGTAATATATTCACCCCAAGATTCTTTTTCCTGAGTAAGATTTGCAGTCTTTGGCCTCCTCAGCCTGTACTCTGTGTGAGGTCTTCTTTCACTTTCTCTGCTGGACCATTCTTGCAGCCTGTCCAGATCTCTGGGGTTCCGTCCAATCCTCTTCTCTTGAATTTTTGGCATTAGCTTCACACTGTTTGCAGACAAGGACACCTCTGAATCTATCCCTTCCGTCATGTTATACACATATACCAGAAACAGCACCGGCCCTAGAACTGACCCTTGCGGAAATCCACTCGTTACATGCGCCCATTCTGACACATCATAACGTACAATCACTCGTTGTTTCCCTCTTGTCAGGTATTCTTTGATACATTGCAATGCCTTTCCTGTTATTCCTGCCTGCATTTGTGTGTGTGTGTGTGTGTGTGTGTGTGTGTGTGTGTGTGTGTGTGTGTGTGTGTGTGTGTGTGTGTGTGTGTGTGTGTGTGTGTGTGTGTGTGTGTGTGTGTGTGTACTCACCTAGTTGTACTCACCTAGTTGAGGTTGCGGGGGTCGAGTCCGAGCTCCTGGCCCCGCCTCTTCACTGATCGCTACTAGGTCACTCTTTCTGAACCGTGAGCTTTATCATACCTCTGCTTAAAGCTATGTATGGATCCTGCCTCCACTACATCGCTTCCCAAACTATTCCACTTACTGACTACTCTGTGGCTGAAGAAATACTTCCTAACATCCCTGTGATTCATCTGTGTCTTCAATTTCCAACTGTGTCCCCTTGTTACTGTGTCCAATCTCTGGAACATCCTGTCTTTGTCCACTTTGTCAATTCCTCTCAGTATTTTGTATGTCGTTATCATGTCCCCCCTATCTCTCCTGTCCTCCAGTGTCGTCAGGTCGATTTCCCTTAACCTCTCCTCGTAGGACATACCTCTTAGCTCTGGGACTACTCTTGTTGCAAACCTTTGCACTTTCTCTAGTTTCTTTACGTGCTTGGCTAGGTGTGGGTTCCAAACTGGTGCCGCATACTCCAATATGGGTCTAACGTACACGGTGTACAGGGTCCTGAATGATTCCTTATTAAGATGTCGGAATACTGTTCTGAGGTTTGCTAGGCGCCCATATGCTGCAGCAGTTATTTGGTTGATGTGCGCTTCAGGAGATGTGCCTGGTGTTATACTCACCCCAAGATCTTTTTCCTTAAGTGAGGTTTGTAATCTCTGGCCCCCTAGACTGTACTCCGTCTGCGGT